>NW_027254401.1:300000-454507 GCF_044704955.1 Pristiophorus japonicus | reverse complement strand
GGTTATCTGGTCATTATCACTTTGCTGCTTGTGGGAGCTTGCTGTGCACAAATTGGTTGTGGTGTTCCTTAAATTACAACAGTTTAAAAACTCTTCATTGTCTGTAAAGAGCTTCGGGATGTCCCGAGGTCGTGAAAGGTCGGATATAAAAACAGGTTCTTTCTATTTATTCTCTGTGTAACAGTTTCTCTGTGGCCGGGAGGTGCAGGAATTGTCCTGCCTGCTGCTGGCTGCTCCTCGACTTTGCCCCTCTGCTCCACAACCCCCACCCCACCATCCTATCTCCTTTCCCCTCCCCCACCATCCTATCTCCTTCCCCCCCTCCCCCACCATCCTATCTCCTTCCCCCCCTCCCCCACCATCCTATCTCCTTCCCCCCTCCCCCACCATCCTATCTCCTTCCCCCCTCCCCCACCATCCTATCTCCTTCCCCCCCCTCCCCCACCATCCTATCTCCTTCCCCCCCTCCCCCACCATCCTATCTCCTTCCCCCCCCTCCCCCACCATCCTATCTCCTTCCCCCCCCTCCCCCACCATCCTATCTCCTTCCCCCCCCTCCCCCACCATCCTATCTCCTTCCCCCCCCTCCCCCACCATCCTATCTCCTTCCCCCCCCTCCCCCACCATCCTATCTCCTTCCCCCCCCTCCCCCACCATCCTATCTCCTTCCCCCCCCTCCCCCACCATCCTATCTCCTTCCCCCCCTCCCCCACCATCCTATCTCCTTCCCCCCCTCCCCCACCATCCTATCTCCTTCCCCCCCCCTCCCCCACCATCCTATCTCCTTCCCCCCCTCCCCCACCATCCTATCTCCTTCCCCCCCTCCCCCACCATCCTATCTCCTTCCCCCCCCTCCCCCACCATCCTATCTCCTTCCCCCCCCTCCCCCACCATCCTATCTCCTTCCCCCCCTCCCCCACCATCCTATCTCCTTCCCCCTCCCCCCGCTATATTTTCCCGCCATTCTCTGAGTTCAAGACTATCACTACTTTGTTGTCGACTCTGACTGTGTTAAACCTCTGGATGTTTATCTTCTCTCTATGGCTAAGGATCTTGAATACTTCAGTAAGATCATCCCAAGCCCTCCCTTATCCAATGCAAAGACTCCTGATTTCCAGACTAGACACGGACATCAGCGATCTTTTAATCCAGGGTCTGGAAGTCGGTTTAGGCCTTTCTCATCTGGATTGAGAAATGCGAGAGAACAGGTCGGCAAGTATAAGTGCTGGAGCGGTGGGCCTGGGACATGGTGGCCCCCACCCCCCAGCCTGCGAGAGAACAGCTCCGCAGGTCGGCAAGTATAAGAGCTGGACCACTCCAACCTCCAGCGTGAGCTGCTCCAAGTATGCAATGATTTTGAGATGGGCGACTGGGTGACGTCATCAAAATCCTGGTTGCCGTTTTGGCACGTGGGCAGGAACATTGGCAGGACCCAGGTACAGAGGAGTGGGAAGGTCGGGGCGGATGAGTAGTGAGTGTTTGTGGCGAGATGGGGTGAACGTTTATGGCAGAGGAGCGGCGAGAGATCGTGGCGGAGGTGCGACAGATGAGGGTACGGGGCCCAGAAGAGCCGAGGGCCCAGTGTTAGCACGGGTCAGCCCACACTGCGATATGTGCGCGCACTAGGTCCGTGCAGCAGAGCAGGTCTCCAGTCCTGGTTAATCCTTGCCTATGGATAAAGGCCTGGCTCTGTCAAGCCCGTGTGGTGGCTGATGTGCAACGGTCACCACACGTTTAAAAAAAAATCCAGGCACAGGTATCTTCCACCCACTCAATTGGAGTTCAGGACTGGAACATCGGGTCCTTTATCGAAACACCTGTGAACTCGTGGAAGCAAGTCATCCTCGTTCAAGGGACCACCTATGATATAAAGCAGGAAAAGGAATATAGGAGATTTACTGGGGTTAATGTTGTCTATCATGTCTCTCCACATTGTGTATTGTAAAGTGCCATTGAACTTTCTGATAGGCAGGGTGTCATCTGCTACTGACAGCTTGAGATAGTCCTCCCTAATCCTGTAAATATTACACAGTTGATGTTATAAATTGACCATAAACACTTTACCAAACTGCAGAGTTTCAGTAAAGAACATGTCCTAGCTCCTCTTCCGACAAGCTTCCTCCTGAAATAAATAAAACACAAACAGTGAGGAGGTTAGTAAAAGACTTCAGGAGGCCATCGACAGGCTGGTGAAATGAGCAGATACAGGGCGGATAAAATTTTAAACAGAGACGTGTGAAGTGATGCATTTTGGAAGAAAGAATGAGGAGAGGCAATAAAAACTAAATGGTACAATTTTAAATGGGGTGCCGGAAGAGAGACCTGGGGGTCACATACACAAATCTTGAAGGAGCGTGGGGATTGGTTTTAACAGTGAATCTCAGAAATGTACAGCATGGCAGGAGGCCATTCAGCCCATCGTGTCCGTGCCGGCCGACAAAGCGCTATCCAGCCTAATCCCACGCTCCAGCTCTTGGTACATAGGTTTAAAGGCTACGCCGCTTCAAATACATATTCAAGTATTTTTAAATGTGATGAGAGTTTCTGCCTCTACCACCGTTTCAGGCAGTGAGTTCCAGATCCCCACCACCCTCTGGGTGAAGCATTTCCCACTCAAATCCTCTCTAAACCTGCAAGGAATTGATTTAAATCGACGCCCCCTGATTGTTGACCCCTCTAAGGGAAATAGGCCCTTCCTATCCACTCTATCTAGACCCCTCATAATTCGATATACCTCAATATGGTCTCCCCTCAGTCTCCTCTGTTCCAAAGTAAACATCCCCCAGCCTATCGAATCTTTTGTCATAGCTAAAATTCTCCAGTCCAGGCAACATCCTCGTAAATGTCCTCTGCACCCTCTCTAGTGCAGTCACATCTTTCCTGTAATGTACGCAGTACTCCAGCTGTGGCATAACTCGTGCTTTATGCAGTTCAAGCGTAATCTCCCTGCTCTTGTATTCAATGCCTCAGTGAATGAAGGCAAGTATTCCATATGCCTTCTTAACAACCTTATCTACCTGTCCTGCTATCTTTGGGGATCTATGGACATGCATTCCAAGGTCCCTCTGTTGGCTCAGAGACATGGACCATGTACAGTCGACACCTCAAGTCGCTGGAGAAATACCACCAACGATGCCTCCGCAAGATCCTACAAATTCCCTGGTAGGACAGGCACACCGACATCAGTATCCTCGTCCAGGCCAACATCCCTAGCATTGAAGCACTGACCACACTTGATCAGCTCCGCTAAGCAGGCCACATTGTCCGCATGCCAGACACGAGACTCCGAAAGCAAGCGCTCTACTTGGAACTCCTTCATGGCAAATGAGCCAAAGGTGGATAGAGGAAATGCTACAAGGACACCCTCAAAGCCTCCCTGATAAAGTGCAACATCCCCACTGACACTTGGGAGTCCCTGGCCAAAGACCACCCTAAGTGGAGGAAATGCATCTGGGAGGGCGCGGAGTGCCTTGAGTCTCATTGCCGATTGCATGCAGAAGACAAGCGCAGGCAGCGGAAAGAACATGCAGCAAACCTGTCGCACCCTCCCTTACCCTTAACGACTGTGACAGGGACTGTGGTTCTCGTATTGGACTATTCAGCCACCTAAGGACTCATTCTAAGAGTGGAAGCAAGTCTTCCTCGATTCCGAGGGACTGCCAATGTTGATGATGTTCCACAATGACTTGTGATGATCAGGAATGCATGAATAACAGCGTAGAGCAAGCAGATTCCATAGTAATTTTAAAAAGGGAATTGGAAATACACTTGAAATGGAAATAAATGCAAGGCTGTGGGGAAAGAGGAGTGGGACTAATTGGAAAGCTCTTTCAAAGAGCCGCACAGACACAATGGGCCATTTGTGCTGTAGGATTCTATGATTGTAAGTAGTTGAACATTCCGAATCGTGTGTCAGATACTGGAACTATACATCAGTGCCACTCACACACACAGTGACTGTCACACCCACCGTACCAGACACACCCACACACTCACAATATGGAACTGTAACTGGATTGCAATGTGAGTTCCGGCAGATATTAATCAATGGGGCAGCACACAAATAATTATAAGCAAAGTACTGTGATCACTCTGTGCTCGGATTCGGCGCTCGCTGCCGGGGGTTGCCCGGACTCTGCACTCGGTGCCGGGGACCTCTCGGACTCGGCGCTCGGTAGCTCTCGGACTCTGCGCTCGGTGCCGGGGGGGCGCTCAAACTCTGCACTCGGTGCCGGGGGGGCCTTGGACTCTGTGCTCGGTGCCGGGGGCACCCGGACACTGCGCTCGGTGCCGGGGGTTGCCCGGACTCTGCGCTCGGTGCCGGGGGGGCGCTCAAACTCTGCACTCGGTGCCGGGGGGGCCTTGGACTCTGTGCTCGGTGCCGGGGGGGCCTTGGACTCTGTGCTCGGTGCCGGGGGCACCCGGACACTGCGCTCGGTGCCGGGGGACGCTCGGACTCTGTGCTCGGTGCCGGGGGACGCTCGGACTCTGCGCTCGGTGCCGGGGGACGCTCGGACTCTGCGCTCGGTGCCGGGGGTTGCCCGGACTCTGCGCTCGGTGCCGGGGGGTCCTTGGACTCTGCGCTCGGTGCCGGGGGGCGCTCGGACTCTGTGCTCGGTGCCGGGGGACGCTCGGACTCTGCGCTCGGTGCCGGGGGGTCCTTGGACTCTGCGCTCGGTGCCGGGGGTTGCTCGGACTCTATGCTCGGTGCCGGGGGTTGCCCGGACTCTGCGCTCGGTGCTGGGGGGGCCTTGGACTCTGCGCTCGGTGCTGGAGGGCGCTCGGACTCTGCGCTCGGTGCTGGGGGGCGCTCGGACTCTGTGCTCGGTGCCGGGGACGCTCGGACTCTGTGCTCGGTGCTGGGGGGCGCTCGGACTCTGTGCTCGGTGCCGGGGACGCTTGGACTCTGCGCTCGGTGCCGGGGGGCGCTCGGACTCTGCGCTCGGTGCCGGGGGTTGCCCGGACTCTGCGCTCGGTGCCGGGGGTTGCCCGGACTCTGCGCTCGGTGCCGGGGGTTGCCCGGACTCTGCGCTCGGTGCCGGGGGTTGCCCGGACTCTGCGCTCGGTGCCGGGGGTTGCCCGGACTCTGCGCTCGGTGCCGGGGGTTGCCCGGACTCTGCGCTCGGTGCCGGGGGTTGCCCGGACTCTGCGCTCGGTGCCGGGGGTTGCCCGGACTCTGCGCTCGGTGCCGGGGGTTGCCCGGACTCTGTGCTCGGTGCCGGGGGGGCCCGGACTCTGCGGTTTGTATTTTATTTATTTTCCCGCCCGCGCTTCACTCCGTTATTTATTTTTAAAACCCTCATAAAACTCACTTTCCGCCGGTGATCCGGGCTCTCGGGTGGTGTTTGTGCCGAGCATGCGCGGTACGGGCCGAGCGCTTGTGTGTGTGGTGTTGTCGGGGGTGCAGGGGGCGCTTGCGCGATCTCAGCCACAACTCAGCGCGGAGGCCGGAGCGCTTTCTGTAGCGCGGGGGTTTGTGGGTACCCTAGCCACCATTACTGTTCGTCATTTCAACCAATCTGTGCGGCAGCTGGGCCTGAACATCAGCTTCACTACCCCAGTGCTGGGAAAGGGCGACGGGCGACAAGAGACAACATTTTTAAAGTTTCTGCTGATGGGTTGTTTGGCTATTTCCAAATCCCCCCCGAAAAAAAATAAATCTTTTTAAAATTAAAATTGAGCAACTTTTGAGAAAGCAACATGACATTGGGTGGAAGGATAGAAACAGTCAAGAAAGCCTTCTGGTTTTTTGAGCATCTCTTTGTCCCAACACACTATTCACCAGCTGAGAGGATATAGATATGATTCAGTTGGTGGGTCCCACAGGCTAGCTTTCGTTCAAATATTGGAATATGTGTTGGTCTTTTCCTCTTTCCTTCCCTACTGTGTGTGTGCGAGCCAGCCGTGGCTCAGTGGGTAGCACTCTCACACCTGAGTCAGAAGGTTGTGGGTTGAAGTCACACTCCAGAGACTTGAACACAAAATCTAGGCTGACACTCTAGTGCAATGCTGAGGGAGTGCTGCTCTGTCGGAGGTGCCGTCTTTTGGATGAGACGTTAAACCAAGGTCCTTTCTGCTCTCTCAGGTGGACGTAAAAAATTCCATGACACAATTTTGAAGATGAGCAGGGGAGTTATCCCTGGTTCCCTGGCCAATATTCATCGCTCAATCAACATCATTAAAACAGATTATCTGGTCATTCTTATATTGTAGATATTGGCTGCCGCATTTCCTACTTTATATCAGTGACTGCACTTGAAAATTGGGTTGCAAGCACTTTGGAACGTCCAGTGATCATGAAAGGCGCTATATAAATGCAAGTCTGTCTGTCTCAATCGATGTTTAAAGAGGCCATTAATGGCCCTTTAGAATCATAGAATCGTTACAGCACAGAAGAAGGTCATTCAGCCCGTCGAGCCCGTGCCGACTCTCAGCTCAGCCCACTCCCCTGCCCTTTCCCTGTGGCCCATATCTTTCCCACTATTTGGTGGTCTATAGAATACACCTAGTAGTATAATGGATGAGGTAGAAAGAATGAGGAGAGGACATATAAACTAAATGGTACAATCCTGAAAGGGGTGCACGAAAAGAGAGACCTGGGAGTAAATGTGATGGTGGCAAGGCAGTTTGAGAAAGCAATTAAAAAGGCTTACAAGATCCTGAACATGAGGTGTAAATTATGATGAACCTGTATAAAACACTGGTTTGGCCCCCAACTGGAGTTTTATGTCCAATTCTGGGCACCACACTTTAGGAAGGCTGTGAAGGCCTTAGACAAGGTGCAGAAAAGATTTATGAGAATGATTGCAGGAATGAGGGCCTTCAGTTACATGGATAGACTGGAGAAGCTGGGATTGTTCTCATTGAAGCTGAGACGATGGAGAGGAGATTTGATCGAGGTTTTCAAAATCATGAGGGGTCTGGACATGTAGCTAGAGGGAAACTGTTCCCATTGGCAGAAGGGTCGAGAACCAGAAGACATATAGAGTAAGGTGATTAACAAAAGAACCAAAGGTGACCTAAGAAAAAACTTTTTGTGCAGCGAGTGGTTCAGATCGGGAATGCAGAGCCTGAAAGGGTGGTGGAGGCAGACTCAATCTTACTTTTCAAAAGGGAGTTGGATAAATATCTTATGGAAAATAATTTACAGGTGGGGAAGAGGGACTAATTGAGAGTCGGCATAGGCTCGACGGGCCGAATGGCCTTCTTTGTGCTGTAACCATTCTATGGTTCTAATTTGTTGTTTCTCTGCTAGTCACTGGGATCCTGAAGCCCAAGAGATGTCAGGGCACATGAGATTGGGCGAGGAGAACATAAGAAATTGGAGCAGGAGAGGCCATTTGGCCCTTCGAGCCTGCTCTGCCTTTCAGTAAGATCATGGCTGGTCTTCTACCTCAACTCCACTTTCCTCCACTATCCCCATATCCATTGATTCACTTAATATCCAAAAATCTATTGATCTCTGTCTTCAATATACTCAACAACTGAGGTTCCAAAGCTCTCTGGGGTAGAGAATTCCAAAGATTCAACACCCTCTGAGTGAAGAAATTTCTCCTCATCTCAGTCCTAAATGGCTGACCCTTTACTCTGAGACTGTGACCCCTGGTTCTAGACTCCCCAGCCAGGGGAAACATCCTCCCTGCATCTACCCTATCAAGCCCTGTAAGAATATAGGCCGAGTCTACTCAATCTTTCCTCATAGGTAAATCCCCCTATCCCAGGAATCAGTCTGGCGAGCCTTCAGGTAAATTTATAATGGGGAACAAGGAAATGGCAGACCAATTGAACAAATATTTTGATTCTGTTTCACGAAAGCAGACACATATAAGCATATAACCTTCCGGAAACACTAGGGAACCGAGGGTCTAGTGAGAAGGAAGAACTGAAGGAAATCCTTATTAGTCAGGAAATTGTGTTAGGGAAATTGATGCGATTGAAGGCTGATAAATCCCCAGAGCCTGATAGTCTGCATCCCAGAGTACTTAAGGAAGTGGCCCTAGAAATAGCGGATGCATTGGTGATCATTTTCCAACAGTCTATCGACTCTGGATCAGTTCGTATGGACTGGAGGGTAGCTAATGTAAGACTACTTTTTAAAAAAGGAGGGAGAGAGAAAACTGGGAATTATACAGCGGTTAGCCTGACATCAGTAGTGGGGAAAATGTTGGAATCAATTATCAAAGATGAAATAGCAGCGCATTTGGAAAGCATTGACAGGATTGGTCCAAGTCAGCGTGGATTTATGAAAGGGAAATCATGCTTGACAAATCTTCTAGAATTTTTTGAGGATGTAACTACTAAAGTGGACAAGGGAGAACCAGTGGATGTGGTATATTTGGACTTTCAAAAGGCTTTTGACAAGGTCCCACACAAGAGATTAGTGTGCAAAATTAAAGCACATGGTATTGGGGGTAATGTATTGACGTGGATCGAGAACTGGTTGGCAGACAGGAAGCAGAGAGTAGGGATAAATGGGTCCTTCTCAGAATGGCAGGCAGTGACTAGTGGGGTGCCACAGGGCTCAGTGCTGGGACCCCAGCTATTTACAATATACATGAATGATTTAGGTGAAGGAATTGAGTGTAATATCTCCAAGTTTGCAGACGACACTAAGCTGGGTAGCGATGTGAGCTGTGAGGAGGATGGTACGAGGCTGCAGGGTAACTTGGACAGGTTAGGTGAGTGGGCAAATGCATGGCAGATGCAGTATTATGTGGATAAATGTGAGGTTATCCACTTTGGTGGCAAAAACATGAAGGCAGAATATTATCTGAATGGCGGCAGATTAGGAAAAGGGGAGGTACATCGAGACCTGGGTGTCATGGTACATTAGTCATTGAAAGTTGGCATGCAGGTACAGCAGGTGGAGACGAAGGCAAATGACATATTGGCCTTCATAGCTAGGGTATTTGAGTATAGGAGCAGGGTATGTCTTAATACAGTTGTACAGGGTCTTGGTGATGCCTCACCTGGAATATTGTGTTCAGTTTTTTGTTCTCCTAATCTGAGCAAGGACGTTCTTGCTATTGAGGGAGTGCAGCGAAGGTTCACCAACTTGATTCCTGGGATGGCGGGACTGACATATGAGGAGAGACTGGATCGACTGGGCCTGCATTCACTGGAGTTTAGAAGAATGAGAGGGGATCGCACAGAAACATATAAAATTCTGACGGGACTGGACAGGTTAGATGCAGGAAGAATGTTTCCGATGTTGGGAAGTCCAGAACCAGGGGACACAGTCTAAGGATAAGGGGTAAGCCATTTAGGAACGAGATGAGGAGAAACTTCTTCACTCAGAGTGTTAACCTCTGGAATTCTCTACTGCAGAGAGTTGTTGATGCCAGTTCGTTAGATATATTCAAGAGGAAGTTAGATATGGCCCTGATGGCTAAAGGGATCAAGGGATATGGACAGAAAGCAGCAAAGGGGTACTGAGGTGAATGATCAGCCATGATCTTATTGAATGGTGGTGCATTCCTAGTTTCTATGTTTCTATGCTTCATTATATTCCCTCTATGGCAAGTGTATCCTTCCTTAGGTAAGGAGACCAAAATTGTACACAATACACCAAGTGCGGTCTTACCCAGGGCCCTATATAATTGCATTCGGATGGCTTTACTCTTGTACTCAAATCCTCTTGTATTAAAGGCCAACATATCATTTGCTTTTCTAATTGCTTGCTGTGCCTTCATGTTAGGTAGGTTTTAAAGAACACTTAAAAGGTGGAAAGTGAAGTTAAATGGAGAGGTGAAACAATTTAAGTAGGGAATTCCAGAGCTTAGGACTGAGGCAGCTGAAGGCGCGATCGTCAATGGTGGAGCAATTAAAATCGGTGATGGTCAAAAGGCCAGAATAGGTGGAGTATTGAAATCTGGGGGATTATCGGGCAGGAGGAGATTCCAAAGCTTTGGAGAAGCAAGCCCATGGAGGGATTTGAAAACAAGGATGAGAAGTTTGAAATTGATGTGTTGCTTAACTGAGAGCCAATGTAGGTCAGAAAGCACAGGAGTGATGGGAGAACGGGACTTGGTGAGAGTTAGGACCACGGGCAACCAAATTTTGAATGGCCTCAACTTTATAGAGGGTAGAACTAGGTAGGCCAGCCAGGAGTGCATCGGAATAGTCAAGATGAGAGCTGATGGATGAGGCTTTCGGCAGCAGATAAGTTGAGTTAGGGCAGAGACGGGTGATATTATGAAGGGCGGTATTCGTGATAGAATGGATATGAGACGGGAAGCACAATTTGTGATCAAATATCACACCAAGGTTGTGAACAGACTTCGTCAGCCTCAGACAGCTGCCAGCAAGATAGATCGAATCAGTGGAAAGGGACTGGAGGTTGTGGCATGAACCAAAGACAATGGCTTCAGTCTTCCTGATATTTAATTGGAGAAAATTTCTACCCATCCAGTGCTGGATGTTGGTCAAGCAGTCCGATAGTATATATAGTACATATTGACGTAGCAGAATGGATGAAAAGATTGCTACAAAACAGAAATCAGAGTGTAGAAGTTTAAGGACGTTTCTCAGACTGGTGGAAAGTGAGAGGTGGTGTCCCACAGGGATCTGTGCTGCTGGAACCAGTGCTGTTTACCATGGTTTAGACTCAGAACTTCGAGTATGGTGTCAGAATTTGAAGATGACACCAAATTGGATGGTGTAACTAATAGTGTTGGGAATGCACCAAAATACAGGAAGACATAAACAGGCTTTCAAAGTGGGCAGAGGAATGGGGGATGCAATTCAACATTGTGAAATGTGAGCTGGTTCATTTTGGTAGAAGGAATAAGGAGACCACTTATTCCTTAGAAGGGAAGAAATTAAATGAACGAGAGGTATAAAAAGACCTGGGAAAAAAGACATAAAAAATTAGCAACACAATTTGGACAGGCCATAAACAGTGCAAAGAAAATACTGGGCTCATTTCTAGAACAGAATACAAATACAAAAGCAGAGAGGTAACATGTACTCTATATTGAACGTTGGTTAGACACAGTTGAAGCACTGAGAGTAGTTCTGGGCTTCACACTATAAAAGGATATTGATGCACTGGAGAAAATGCTGAAAAGATTTACAAGAATGTTACCAGAATTGAGAGGATGCAACTCGCAGGCAAGATTGAGCAGGCTAGGGCTTGGGCTTTCTCTGGAAAAGGGGAGACTAAGAAAAGACCAGAAAGATATGAAGGAGTTTGATAGGGTAGATGTGGATAAACTGTTTCCACTTATGGCTAAGTCAGAACAAGGAGATAGAAACATAAGATAGTCACTGACAGATCAAATAAAGAATTAGGAGCAATTTATTTACTCAGAGGGTGGTGAGAATGTGGAATTTGTTGCCACAAGGAGTGGTTGAAGCAGATAGCATTTAAGGGGAGGCTTGATGTATCCATGAGGGAGAAGGGAATAGAGGGATATGGGGACAGGATGGGATAAGATCATTAGAGTGAGAAGAGGTTCGTATGGAGTATAAACACTGGCACAGACCAGTTGGGCTGAATAACCTGCTTCTATGCTGTAAATTCTATATCTGTATGGCAGGGGTGGTTTAATACTCGGGTCTACGGGACCCTGGGGTGGATGAATGCTCAGAACTATGTGGCCCTTGCCCATGAGGTGGTTTAATGCTTGGGCTGATTGGCCCTCCCCAGACTGGCTCAGCAATTAGGGTTTTCAATGGCGGAATTGTTACCTAGAGTCCCCCGCCCGGCAGAAAGTGCCCTATCAATGACAACGGGAGCCCAGTGCTCAGGCGCAGGACTGAGCTGTACTCTGAGCATGTGCAGTGCCAGTGGTGGAGATGGTCTCGGGCGGAAGAGACGGTTCCCCGAGGTGGTAGGAGCTTGTGGGTGCAGGGGAGTAATTGGACCCCTGGGTGGGCTGAGCAGCTTCATAAACTCTCGGTAAAGGCCTCAGGCCCTGAATAAAAGCCCATAGGCCCCGAATAAAAGCCAACAGGCCCCGAATAAGAGCACATTGGTCCCGAGTTTGCAACGTAGTGATAGGCCCCGTCGCTCCAGGTAACTGGCCGCCACGTTGGACAGGGAGGGATCAGGGCTCCTGCGTGGCCATCTTGCTAGTGACTTTCTCCCCGGAGACAGACCCAGGCTACAGTGCATGCGCGGCCATCTTGGTACAGGAGCAGAGGGTGGGCGGGGCTTCAGGGTCCCAGTGACCAGAGAGAAAATCATTGCCTCATTGATTTTATTCTCACTCTGCACGCAGCGGGTGCAGAACTGAACCCAACCTCAGCAAAGGGAGGGAGAAAACTGGGGATGGAGGAATGAAATGATGGAGATGTTACGATTGGGTTTCGATTTCAGCACGAGCAGGGAGGGAGAGTGAGTGGGACAGGGATTTACAGCTTTGGGGGAACAAGAGAGGAAAGAATATTCCATAGAAACTAGGATTGCCTGTCAATTTCTATCCTGTGCTGACCTTTGTAAACTCCTTTTACAAGGTATTAGAAGGGCAGGATTTACAGACGGGAAACGTGAACCAAACATCACATCAAGATCTGACAGAGTCATGCGATTCATCAGGACCTGACTATCTGCGGCCTTTCAAAGTAGGAGAAATGTTTATCTGTTCTGTCTGTGGGAATAGATTTCCAACATCAGTGTGACTGGAAAAGCACCGAGACACACACACACACCCGAGTGACAGTGTTCCAGTGCAATGACCGTGTAAAGAGCTTTAACCAGTTACACAGCCTGAAAAACATCGCACCATTCACAGTGGGGAGAAACTGTACACGTGCTCTGTGTGTGGTCGAGGCTTCAACTGATCGTCCAACCTCCATAGACACAAGGACACCCGCACCATGGAGAAACCGTGGGAATGTGGAGACTGTCGGAAGGGATTCAATTACCCATCTGAGCTGGAAACTCATCGACGCAGTCACACCGGGGAGAGGCCATTCACCTGCTCCATGTGTGGGAAGGGGTTCATTCGGTCATCCACTCTGCTGACACACCAGAGAGTTCACACTGGGGAGAGGCCGTTCACCTGCTCTGTGTGTGGGGAGGGATTCACCCCGTCACCCAACCTGCTGGTACACCAGCGAGTTCATTCTGGGGAGAGACCATTCACCTGCTCTGAGTGTGGGGAGGGATTCACTCGGTCACCCAACCTGCTGGTACACCAGCGAGTTCATACTGGGGAGAGACCATTCACCTGCTCAGTGTGTGGGAAGGGATTCACTCAGTCATCCAACCTGCTGACACACCAGCGAGTTCACATTGGGGAGAGGTTGTTCATCTGCTCAGTGTGTGGGAAGGGATTCACTCGGTCATCCAACCTGCTGAGACACCAGCGAATTCACAAATGATTGCAGGGTTTGGATTCCGCTGTTGTTGCTGCTGTTGTTCACATCCTAATGAACTGTGTTCATTCTGTTAGCTGGCGTTTGTTTCTGCTGATGTTAATAACCCTTCAACTAGGCTGGAGTTTAGTATTTTGATACTTCAATTAACAGTGTTGATATTTGATATCTCCAAGATAAGAGGAGACTAATTGATGTCCTGTTTCTGATTGGGGCACAGGAGCAGTGAGAGATCGGGGCCCAGGAATGAGGTTTTGGGGCCCAGGAGAGGCGAAGGCCCAGAAACAGCATGGGCCAGCCCACACTGTGATCTGTGGATAGTCGGAGCATGCGTGCACACTAGGTCCGTGCAGCAGGACTTGGTCTCCAGTCATCTTGGTTAACCCTTGCCACTGGATCAACACCTAGCTCTGTCAAGCCCGTGTGGTGGCTGGTGTGCAACGGCCACCCCACGTTAAAAGAATCCATGCACAGGCATCTTCCACCCTTCAGTGTGTAGTTCGGGACCTCGAATGTCAGGTCACTCATTGAAACATCTGTGAACTCATCCCTTTTTGGTGTGGAATCAGGACATCCTCGATACGAGGGATGGCCTAATACTATACCACCATTTTTGAGCCTTTTCTCCTTTCTGACTCTAGATTAGCTCAGTTCTCATACCTTTGGTTATTCAAGGACAAATCCCAGCTCCCCATACCTTCCAGAGTGCCTCTCCTAGCCCTGGTATTCAGCGAAGGTATCAATAACACGCCCGGGATCACTAAACACAAAATTCAGTCTGTTAATCACTTTCAGCTACTGGACTTAGTGTGTGCCCCACAGCATCTCTCTCACCTTCGATGTGTGATTGGAGCATCACGCCTGCAAACCTGGGTTCAATTTAAATTTAAATCCACTCCGTGGATTTAAAAAAAATACATACAAGTATACAGATCACATCAAATAATTGGCAACGGTTTAGAGTCAACAAGATGAAGATGCAGCGACACCAAGGCCCAATAAACCAGCTCTGTATTCACAGGATAAAGTCTGTTATCTAACTCCTCAAGTGGTAGAGAAAGATCGGGACTCTAAGAATATCTAGAATCTGTTGTAAATATGTTTCAAATCCTCACTGGTACAACCTGTCTATTTCTTTTCAATTGAAGTGAATGGAAGATGAGGACGGGTTGGAGAATAGGAGTTCGGGTGGGGGGTGTTGGAATGGAGGAAATGCAGCAGCCAATTTGTGCACAGCCAGATCCCACAAACAGCAATGTAATGATGACAAGATAATCCATTCTCAGTGATGTTAGTTGAGGAATACACATTGTGCAGGATACCGTGGAGAACTCCACCTGTTCTTCCTCAGAATCGTGCCCATGGGATCTTTTATGTCCAACTTATGGACTTGAGGGGACATCGGTTTGATGTCTCATCTGAAAGACAGTACCTCTGATGTGCAGCACTCCCTCTGTACTGCACCTGGAGTCTCGGCCTAGATTATGTGCTCAGGTCTCTAGATTGGGAATTGAACCCCGACCCCCTGACTCAGGGCCGAGAGTGTTACCACTGAGCCAAGGCTGACATGGTCTGTTCCCTGTTCCCATTACACTAGACCGTGCCTGTGCTATTACACTAACCCCACCCATTCATACTGCAGTGGGCCTTCACTCTGTTATTAGACATTCGGCAAAGCATTTGCTGCAACAACAAAACAACCAGAACTTACATTAATATAGCGCCTTTAACTCAGTGAAACTTCTCACGGTGCTTAACAAGATCGATATCAATAAAAGAAACATTTTTGATACAGAGCCACAGAGAAAGATATCAGGACAGATTCCCAAAAGGTTGATCGAAGAGGTATATTTTAAAAAGAACCTTGAAAGAGAAGGTGGCGGTTTCGGGTAATTCCAAAACTTGGAGCCCCAATGGTGGAGCGATTAAAACCGGAGATGCTCAAGAGGACAGATTTGGAGGAGCGCAGGGAACTCAGAGGGTTGTGGGACTGGAGGAGATTACAGAGATAGGGAGGGGCGAGGCCATGGAGAGTTTTGAAACCAAGGATGAGCATTTTTAAATTGAGGCGTTGCTTGTAGGTCAGTGAGCACAGGGGTGATGGGGTGAATAAGATTATAGCAATAGGCCCTGACTTGCACACATTATTAGATGAGACCCAATCTTTGTTTTGTTGCACTAGATACTGGCTGTGTGACCATCACACTAGATCCAGCATTGTGTTCAGTATAACACTCGAGTCTGCCTCTGTTATTATTGGATCAAACACTGTCTTTGTTACTCTCACAGTGGGCCATGCATTTGCTGTTATTACTCTGGACCCTGTCTCCACTCTTATTGTATGGGCCCCTGTCTCTGGAATTGTTACACTAGACCCGGCCTCTGCTATGATTGGAAAATAACCTGTCCCTGTTATTCCAGTTCTAGTGCACACCTCTATTATTATAACTATAGATCTTGTCTCTGTTGCATTCAATAGAGTATGTTTCTGATATTGTTAAAGTAGACCCGGCTTCTGTTAGTGTGACACTATCAGCTCTTTCAGTTATTATTGCAAAAAAACTTTAGATTCTTAAAGACTTGTTTCGAGTGTAAAACAAGGCCTTGTTTCAGTTATTAATGCACTATACCCTGTCTCTGTTTATATTACACTAGACCCTATCTCTGTTTATATTACACTAGACCCTGTCTCTGTTTATACTACACTAGACCCTGTCTCTGTTTATACTACACTAAACCCTGTCTCAGTTTATTGAACCTCGACCATGTCTTAGTTATTGCGGCACTAAACAACATCCACAAATATTGGAAGTGGTTGGGGAGGAAACAGTGAAAGTAACAGTCAGAAAACAGAAGACTGGAGACAGAAACAGAGCAAATTTCGCTGGATAGTTGCAAGTGTTTCATTCCTTTCCAAACGAAGGACATAACCAGTGAGAGAATGAGATATTTATTAACCTCACGGCAGGTATAGGTACAGTTTCACTGTTGCCATCACTGGCACCAATTATCACACACGGGGGTAAATCTCAGGAGCTTGTGTGTGATAGTGAGGTGATCACTGGACAATAAAGCTCAGAGACTGGTGGAGGGCTCCTCATTATCCTCAGTGTGATTTAATCCCCTTTCCCACTGAATACTGCGGACAGACATGGTCACCTTGGCAACAGAATGGTCAGTGTGACATCACTTTCTAAACAAGAGCACACAAGACAATGGGTTATCAGTAAATGGTAAAGGTATTAAACACTCTGCAATTACATTGTGAAGAAAATGGAAATAAAATGCTGGAAAATAATTGCTGAAGATAATTTATCTGTGGTATTGACTAGCAAACTTGAAGAATGATGTGTTTTGTTTACACACACACACAAACATATATCTACATATATATATATATATATATATCAAAGGCTCTGTGTGTGCGCTTTTCTGTTTTCTGCTGCACCCGATGGTGAAATTGCTGTGGACTTTTGGACCCTGCGGCAGCCTATCCGGCGGCGCTTGCTGGGTCAGGATCGAAAGAGACTGCGCGCTGTTCCTCCTCCCACTGCCTGGGGGAATGGGGCAGATATTTTAAGGGGCAGCGACTCCCCTTTCTCTGCCTATTTATAGTTAAAGGGACAGTCCAGTTTATCTTGGGGTGTCGGAGGACTTCACTAACAGAGCTCCCATTAACAGTCGCTCCCTTCTGTACTGTGCAGTGATTGTAAAGCTGTCGATTTCAGTGACTTGAGCCTTTCTAAAATGTCTCACTGTTTTTGATGTTCCAGAGACGAAGGTTTCGGTTAAAGGTGGAGTAAAATTTGTTTCAAAATATTCTGTTCTTACCCTCCCTCAACCCCCCAAATTTTAGAACACTCTGCAGTACTGACTGGGAAGTTCCCAAGTTCGTTCCTTGATCTGGGCTGTTAGTTGATCTCAGCCAAGGCAGCAGTTCAAGGGTTATAATTGTCCTCAGTACCTCTGGGCTAAATATGAGTAAAAATCAGCCAGTGTCCCTGCTCTTCATACCGATCCAGTGACCTCAACTGGGAAGTGTGTGGATAAGAACATAAGACATAAGAACATAAGAATTAGGAACAGGAGTAGGCCATCTAGCCCCTCGATCCTCCTCCGCCATTCAATAAGACCATGGCTGATCTGGCCGTGGACTCAGCTCCACTAACCCGCCCGCTCCCCATAACCCTTAATTCCCTTATTGGTTAAAAATCTATCTATCTGTGACTTGAATACATTCAATGAGCTAGCCTCAACTGCTTCCTTGGGCAGAGAATTCCACAGATTCACAACCCTCTGGGAGAAGAAATTCCTTCTCAACTCGGCTTTAAACTGTCTCCCCCGTATTTTGAGGCTGTGCCCCCGAGTTCTAGTCTCCCCTACCAGTGGAAACAACCTCTCCGCCTCTATCTTGTCTATCCCTTTCATTATTTTAAATGTTTCTATAAGATCACCGCTCATCCTTTTGAACTCCAACGAGTAAAGACCCAGTCTACTCAATCTATCATCATAAGGTAACCCCCTCATCTCCGGAATCAGCCGAGTGAATCGTCTCTGTACCCCCTCCAAAGCCAGTACATCCTTCCTTAAGTAAGGTGACCAAAACTGCACGCAGTACTCCAGGTGCGGCCTTACCAATACCCTATACAGTTGCAGTAGGACCTCCCTGCTTTTGTACTCCATCCCTCTCGCAATGAAGGCCAACATTCCATTCGCCTTCCTGATTACCTGCTGCACCTGCAAACTAACTTTTTGGGATTCATGCACAAGGACCCCCAGGTCCCTCTGCACCTCAGCATGTTGTAATTTCTCCCCATTCAAATAATATTCCCTTTTACTGTTTTTTTTTCCCAAGGTGGATGACCTCATACTTTCCGACATTGTATTCCATCTGCCAAACCTTAGCCCATTCACTTAACCTATCTCAATCTCTTTGCAGCCTCTCTGTGTCCTCTACACAACCCGCTTTCCCACTAATCTTTGTGTCATCTGCAAATTTTGTTACACTACACTCTGTCCCCTCTTCCAGGTCATCTATGTATATTGTAAACAGTTGTGGTCCCAGCACCGATCCCTGTGGCACACCACTAACCACCGATTTTCAACCCGAAAAGGACCCATTTATCCCGACTCTCTGCTTTCTGTTCGCCAGCCAATTCTCTATTCATGCTAATACATTTCCTCTGACGCCGCGTACCTCTATCTTCTGCATTATTTGAGGACAGGATTTGAGGCTGTGATGCCTACCACAGTGGAAATCCTGCTGGCACTCACTGAGTCGACTGACGGTGAGGCACTAGAGGTTAAATAATGTCTGTGGAATTGCACACAGCCAGATTCAGCACTTTCTGGCGATAAAAAATCTCAGATGCTGAAAGGAATGTTGATTTTTAGACAGTGAAGATGGAGGGAGAGTGTCGAGAATAAGGAGGGACAGGATGAGACAGAATGTTCTGTAGAATCTAGAATTGTCTGTTCTGAATTTCTATCCTGTACTTAAAGTAACAACGTTTGTAACCACCATTTATTTGCAGGGTATTAGAAGGGGAGGATCTGCAGCTGGGAAACTCAATCCAAACATTGCCTCAAGATTTGACAGATTCCCGGATTGATCAGGATCACCTTCTCATCAGCCTTTGTAAAAACACCAATCACAGCGGGGAGAAACAGGACACATGTTGTGTGTGTGGATACACCTTCAACCAATCGTTCAGCCTGTGAGACTCGTGTACCCACCGGACTCAACACTAAATGTGGGGACAGTGGGAATGGATGGTGTTGTACATGGAAAGTGATTCAGTCGCTCATCTCACCAACTGACATTTGAGTAATTAGATAACAGACTTTCTCCTGTGAATATAGAGCTGGTTTATTGGGCTGTGATGTGTTTACTTATTCATCTTGTTGACTCTAAACCATCGCCAATTATTTGATGTGATCAGTTTATATGTACATATTTTTAAAATACATTTGCTGAGTGGATTCAAATGCAAATAGAAACCAGGTTTGCAGGCGTGATGCTCCATTTGCACATCGAAGGTGAGAGAGATGCTGTGGGGCACACGCTAAGTCCAGTATCTGAAGGTGATTAACAGACTGGGTTTTATGTTTCGTGATCCTGGGCATGTTACCAACACCGTCCCTGGATACCAAGGCTAGGAGAGGCACTCTGGAAGGTATGGGGAACTGGGACTTATCCCAGAGAGTAACCGAAGATATGAAAACTGAAATAACCTCGAGTTAAAAAGGAGAAAAGGCCCAAAATGGTGCAGTTGGTAACAGAACATAAATCAGTCTCCTCTTATAGTGGAGACATCCAATATTGACACACTTTGTTATTTGAAATATCAAACTATTAAACTCCAGCCGAGTTATAGGGGTTATTAACATCAGCAGAAACAAACCCCCAACTGACAGAATGAACACGATTCAGTCAGGATGCGATTAACAGCAATTACAGTAGAATCCAACCCCTGCAGTCACTTGTGAACTCGTTGGTATCTCAGCAGGTGGGATGACCGAGTGAATCCCTTCCCACATACAGAGCAGGTGAATGGCCTCTCCCCGGTGTGACTGCGATGATGCATTTCCAGTTTATAAGGTTGGGTTCAGTTCTGCACCCACTGTGCGCAGATGAGAATAAAATCAATGAGCTGCTAATTTTCTCTGCTGGATACTGGGCCTTCTGTGCTGGCCCAATAGGGTGAGCCCGGGCTGGCCCAATAGGGTAATGTAATGACCAGAACTGTGTGAGTACTCCAGCTGTGTCCTAACTAGTGTTTTACACAGTTCTAGCGCAACCTCCAGAGGGAGATGGGAGTCTGGAACTTACTGCCCGAAAGAGCAGCAGAGGCAGAAACCCTCATCGCATTTACAAAAGTACTTGGATATACACTGGAAGTGCATTAACCTACAGGGCTACAGACCAAGAGCTGGAAAGTGGGATTAGGCTGGATAGCTCTTTTTCGGCCGCACAGACATGATGGGCCGAATGGCCTCGTTCTGTGTTGTAAACTGCTATGATTCCATGTCACCAATCCCCTCCTGTCTGATATAATATTGCGAAACACAGTGAAAGGCCAGAAGATTGGGAAATTTTTAGAAACCAACAAAGCACGACTAAAAAAATGATAAAGACAGAGAAGATAGCATATGAGAGCAAACTAGCAAGAAATATAAAAACAGACAGTAAGAGCTTCTACAGGTATATAAAATGGAAACAAGCGGCTAAAGTAAATGCTGGTCCCTTAGAGGATGAGACTGGAGAATTAATAACGGGAAACACGGAAATGGCAGAGATTTTGAACAAATATTTTGTATTGTTCTTCACGGTAGAGGACACTAAAAACATCCCAACAGTTGATAATCAAGGAGCTATTGCGGTGGTGAGTGTGGGGTGAAGCGGGACTTAAAACAGTCACTATCACTAGAGATAAAGTACTCAGCAAACAAATGGGACTAAAGGTGGACAAGTCCCCAAGACCTGATGGCATGCATCCTAGGGTCTTAAAAGTGGCTGCAGAGATAGCGGATGCACTGGTTGTAATCTACCATTCCCTGAATTCTGGAGAGGTCCCAGCGGACTGGAAAACTGCAAATGTAACACCCCTATTCAAGTAAGGAGGGAGGCAGAGCAGGAAACCATAGACCAGTTAGCCTACCATCTCAGTGGGAAAATACTGGAGTCCAGCATGAAGGAAGTAGTAGCAGGACATTTAGAAAATCATACTGCAGTCAGGCAGTCAGCATGGTTTTATGAAAGGGAAATCATGTTTTGACAAATTTGCTGGAGTTGTTTGAAGATGCAACAAGCAGAGTGGATAAAGGAGAACCAGTTGATGTTGTATATTTGCATTTCCAGAAAACATTCGAGAAGGTGTCACACAAAAGGTTACTGCACAAGGTAAGAGCTTAAGGGATTGGGGTCAATATATCAGAATGGATAGAGGATTGGCTACCGAACAGAAAACAGAGTCAGTATAAATGGGTCATTTTTCGGTTGGCAAACCGTAACTAGTGGGGTACCGCAGGGATCAGTGCTGGGGCTTCAACAACTTACAATTTATATTAATGACTTGGATGAAGGGACTGAGTGTAACGTAGCCAAATTTTCTGATGATACAAAGATAGGTTGTTGTGAGGAGGACGCAAAGAATCTACAAAGGGATATAGATAGGCTCAATGAGCGGGCAAAAATCTGGCAGATGGAATATAATGTGGTAAAATGTCAGGTTATCCCCTTTGGTAGGAAAAATAAAAAAGCTAATTATTTAAATGGAGACAATTACAAAATGCTATAGTGCAGGGGGATCTCGGGGTTCTTGTACATGAAACTCAAAAGATTAGCATGCAGGTAAAGCAAGTAATCAGAAGGCAAATGGAATGCTGGCCTTTATTGCAAGGGGGATAGAGTATGAAAGTAAGGAAGTCCTGCTACAATTGTACAGGGTATTGGCAAGACCACACCTGGAGTACTGCGCACAGTTTTGGTCTGGACTTGTCTCCATTCCCGTGCCAAGGGGATTGCTATACCAGACGGGAGGGGCAACATTTGGGGACACGGATTCCCCACTAATTCCCATTCCCCTTCTTTCTGGTGGATAATGGAGGGGCCACTGTGTGTAATGTGCAAGTCAGTAAGAATTGTCAGCAAGCTCTTTCTAATTGGAGATTTTATTCATGTGGAAACTTTCACACACTATTGTAGATTTTATACCAAAGATCAGTTTAGGATTAAAGTAAAAGTTCATAATTTTATTGCAAACTGAATTTCTGTTGAGAGTCGCTGAATTAAGGGGAAAGATAACACACAGCGTTTCTTAAATGGACACTGCAGCCCCGAGAACACAATCAGCAATATATCCAGAATATTAAAGTCCAGCCCAGTTATAGGGTTATCAGCAGAAACAAACCCCAACTGTCAGAATGAACATGGTTCAGTCGGGATGTGATTAACAGCAGCAATAACAGTAGATTCCAACTCCTGCAGTCACTTGTGAACTCGCTGGTGTGTCAGCAGGGTGGATGATGTAGCGAATCCCTTCCCACACTCAGAGCAGGTGAATGGCCTCTCCCCAGTGTGAACTCGCTGGTGTCTCAGCAGGTGGGATGACCCAGTGAATCGCTTCCCACACTCAGAGCAGGTGAACGGCCTCTCCCCAGTGTGAACTCGCTGGTGTGTCAGCAGGGTGGATGATGTAGCGAATCCCTCCCCACACTCAGAGCAGGTGAATGGCCTCTCCCCAGTGTGAACTCGCTGGTGTCTCAGCAGGTGGAATGAATGAGTGAATCCCTTCCCACACTCAGAGCAGGTGAATGGCCTCTCCCCAGTGTGAACTCGCTGGTGTCTCAGCAGGGTGGATGACCGAGTGAATCCCTGCCCACACTCAGAGCAGGTGAACGGCCTCTTCCCAGTGTGAACTCGCTGGTGTGTCAGCAGGGTGGATGACCGAGTGAATCCCTTCCCACACTCAGAGCAGGTGAACGGCCTCTCCCCAGTGTGATTGCGTCGATGAATTTCCAGCTCTGATGGTGATCTGAATCCCTTCCCACAGTCACCACATTTCCACGGTTTCTCCATGGTGCGGGTGTCCTTGTGACTCTCCGTGGTTGGATGATCAGTTGAAGCCTCGCCCACGCACAAAACACATTTACAGTTTCTCCGCACGGTGAATGGTGCGATGTTTTTTCAGGCTGTGTAACTGGTTAACGCTCTTTCCACAGGCAGTGGAACACTCACTCGGGTGTGTGTGTGTCTCGGTGTCTTTCCAGTCACACTGACATTTGAAATCTTTTCCCACAGGCAAACATTTCTCCTTCCACTTTCAAAGGCCAATGATATTCAGGTCCTGAAGAATCGATTGACTCCGTCAGATCTTGACGTGATGTTTGGTTTGTGCTTCCTGTCTGAAAATCTCCCCTTCTAATATTCTGTAAAAAGAGATAATAAAACTCATCACTGTCAGTACAAGACAGAAATTCAGAATAGACAATCTAGGGACCAAGTTTCGACAGGAGTTGCTCCTATTTTTTTGGAACAACGAGTTTTTTTTGAGAATCCTAGAAATCGCAATTCTCCCCATTTAGTTTGCTCCAGTTTCAGTCGGTTAGTTCAGTTTTTTTTTTCGTTCCGTTTCTTTTTAGTGCAGTTTTTTTTCCCAAAAGGGGGCGTTACCAGCCACTTACGCCTGTTTTGGCCATTTAAGTGAGTTGAGACAGCGAAAAGTTACTCCAAACTAACTTAGGCCTGAGTCAATGTCCACTTTGATATGCTCAGAAAAACCTTGCAGACACTTTAGCAATCAGGCGCAGGTAGCCAGAGTTAAGGGGAGAGGGAAGTGAAGTTAGAGGGAAGTTAGAGGATTTTCCAAAGCATTAAACACTTCTCTTTTAAAAATAAAGAACCATCATCAATAATAAATGATCAATAAATCAATCAATAAATAAATCAATAAACAAAAAAAATCAATAAATCAATAAATAAAAAATTCTAAGTTCCTACCTCACCTACTGCAGCACCTATGCGTTGGGAAGCACCGGGAGCCCTCCAGCAGCACACGGCCCACACTCAGCCCTGCCTGCCTGCCTGATTACATTTTCAAGGGGAAGAGCTCGGGTGTGCCCAGCCGCCGAGGTGGTGGTCCGGTGGGGCCCGCTGCCGAGGAGGTGGTCGGGCGGGCCGGCGAGGAGGCCTTGAGGTAAGAGGAGTGGTGGCGAGGTGAGGCCCGAAGTTGGGCAGCGGCGAGGCGAGGGGTGGTGAGGCGAGACCCGAGGTTGGGCAGCAGCGAGGCGAGGGACGGTGAGGCGAGGCCCGGGTTTAGGCAGCAGCGAGGCGAGGGACGGTGAGGCAGGCAGGCTACTCGACCAGGGATAGGGTCACCTGGAGCCACGATGCGCTGGGAGGGCCAGGAACTACTGCGCATGTGCACAGACTCCACTGTGCACGCGCGCAGCTGCCGGCACTTTTTCGGCGAAGGGCTGTAGCTCCGCCCCCCACTGCTTCTGCTGCGCTGAGTCCAAAGCAGGCCTGATCATCGTGGAGAATCACGAGGTGAGTATTAGGTGCGCTTTTCCTTCCAGAAAGTCGGCGGACCTCTCGGAGGTGCGCCATTCTACGGGTCGGTCGAAACTTGGCCCCCGAGTTTCCATGGAACATACTTTCCTCTCTTGTTCTTCCAAAGCTGTAAATCCCTGTCCCACACATTGTCCCTCCTGCTGTGCTGAAATCCAAAACCATCGCACATTTCTAGACTGTTTCTCCTCCACTCCTAGTTTTCACCACCAATACTGGCTGGGTTCAGAAATACACTCACTGGTTCCCCTCCCTCTCCTCCCCTGAAGGTGCTGATTCTGGCTGGGTTCAGTTCTACATTCACTGGTTCCCCTCCCTCTCCTCCCCTGAAGGTGCTGATTCTGGCTGGGTTCAGTTCAACATTCACTGGTTCCCCTCCCTCTCCTCCCCTGAAGGTGCTGACTCTGGCTGGGTTCAGTTCTACATTCACTGGTTCCCCTCCCTCTCCTCCCCTGAAGGTGCTGACTCTGGCTGGGTTCAGTTCTACATTCACTGGTTCCCCTCCCTCTCCTCCACTGAAGGTGCTGACTCTGGCTGGGTTCAGTTCTACACTCACCAGTTTCTCTCCAGTAGTGACCTATGTGCCCAATCTCCCTGTGTGAACCTCAACAGTGAGTGTTGACAGGCCTTTCCACTGTCCTCACCTGAGGCCTCACACTTGCATTTTCCAGCAGGGTCACTGGACCCTCCTCCCAATTACTCAGTTTCTAAACGATAAGCAGATAAGGGGTTATGGGGAGTGGGCAGAGAACATAAGAACATAAGAAATAGGAACAGGAGTAGGCCATACGGCCCCTCGAGCCTACTCTGCCATTCAGTAAGATCATGGCTGATTCGAGCATGGACTCAGTTCCACTTACCCGCCCGCTCCCCATAACCTCTTATCGGTTGAGATACTGTCTATTTCTGTCTTAAATTTATTCAATGGCCCGGCTTCCATAGCTCTCTGAGGCAGATTCCACAGATTTACAACCCTCTGAGAGAAGAAATTTCTCCTCATCACAGTTTTAAATGGACAGCCCCTTATTCTAAGATTATGCCCTCTAGTTCCAGTCTCCCCCATCAGTAGAAACATCCTCTCTGCAGTCACCTTGTCAAGCCCCCTCATAAATCTTATATGTTTCGATAAGATCACCTCTCATTCTTCTGAATTCCAATGAGTAGAGGCCCAAACGACTCAACCTTTCCTCATAAGTCAACCCCCTCATCCCCAGAATGAACCTTGTGAACCTTCTCTGAACTGCCCCCAAAGCAAGTATATCCTTTCGTAAAATTGGAAACCAAAACTGTACGCAGCGTTCTAGGTGTGGCCTCACCAATACCTTATATAGCTGTAGCAAGACTTCCCAGCTTTTATACTCCATCCCCTTTGCAATAAAGGCCAAGATACCATTGGTCTTCCTGATCACTTGCTGTTTCGGCATACTATCCTTTTGTGTTTCGTGCACAAGTACCCCCAGGTCCCGCTGTACTGCGGCACTTTGCAATCTTTCTCCATTTAAATAATAACTTGCTCTTTCATTTTTTTCTGCCAAAGTGCATGACCTCACACTTTCCACATTATACTCCAGCTGCCAAATTTTCGCTCATGCACTTAGCCTGTCTATGTCGTTTTGCAGATTTTGTGTGTCCTCCTCACACATTGCTTTTCCTCTTATCTTTGTATCAGCAGCAAATTTCATTACGTTACAATCAGTCCCTTCTTCCAAGTCGTTAATATAGATTGTAAATAGTTGGGGTCCCAATACTGATCCCTGCGGCACCCCACTAGTTACTAGTTGCCAACCCAAGAACGAACCATTTATCCCGACTCTCTGTTTTCTGTTAGTTAACCAATCCTCTACCCATGCGAATATATTGCTCCCAACCTCCTCAATATTTCCTCATAAGTTCACACACTCATCTCTGAAATCAACCTCGTGAACCTTCTCTGAACTGCCGCCCCTCTCCTCCCCTGAAGATGCTGACTCCGGCTGGGTTCAGTTCTGCATTCACTGGTTCCCCTCCCCTCCCCTGAAGATGCTGACTCCGGCTGGGTTCAGTTCTGCATTCACTGGTTCCCCTCCCCTCCCCTGAAGATGCTGACTCCGGCTGGGTTCAGTTCTGCACTCACTGGTTCCCCTCCCCTCCCCTGAAGATGCTGACTCCGGCTGGGTTCAGTTCTGCATTCACTGGTTCCCCTCCCCTCCCCTGAAGATGCTGACTCCGGTTGGTTTCAGTTCTGCACTCACTGGTTAACATAAAAACATAAGAAATAGGAGCAGAAGTAGGCCATACGGTCCCTCGAGCCTGCTCCGCCATTTAATACGATTATTTGTGATCCGATCATGGACTCAGGTCCACTTCCCCGCCCGATCCCCATAACCCCTTATCGTTTAAGAAACTGTCTATTTCTGTCTTAAATTTATACAAATGTCCCAGCTTCCACAGCTCTCTGAGGCAGCAAATTCCACAGATTGACAACCCTCAGAGAAGAAATTTCTCCTCATCTCAGTTTTAAGTGGGCGGCCCATTATTCTAAGATTATGTCCCCAAGTTCTAGTCTCTCCTGTCAGTGGAAACATCCTCTCTGCATCCACCTTGCCAAGCCCCCTCATAATCGCATATGTGTTTTGATAAGATCACCTCTCATTCTTCTGAATTCCAATAAGTAGAGGCCCAACCTACTCAACCTTTCCTCAAAAGTCAACCCCCTCATCTCCGGAATCAACCTTGTGAACCCTCTCTGAACTGCCTCCAAAGCAAGTATATCCTTTCTTCAATATGGAAGCCAAAAGTGCACGCAGTATTCCAGGTGTGGCCTCACCAATACTGTACAACTGTAGCTAGACTTCCCTGCTTTTATACTCCATCCCCTTTGCAATAAAGGCCAAGATTCCATTGACCTTCCTGATCACTTGCTGTACCTGCATACTAACCTTTTGTATTTCATGCACAAGTACCCCCCAGGTCCCACTGTACTGCAGCACGTTGCAATTTTTCTGCATTTAAATAATAACTTGCTCTTTGATTTTTTTCTGCCAAAGTGCGTGACCTCACACTTTGCAATATTATACTCCATCTCCCAAATTTTTGCCCATTCCCTAAGCTTCTGTCCTTTTGCAGATTTTGTGTGTCCTCCTCACTCATTGCTTTCCCTCCCATCTTTATATCGTCAGAAAACTTGGCTACATTACACTCGGTCCCTTGTTCCAAGTCATTAATATAGATTGTAAATAGTTGGGGTCCCAGCACTGATCCCTGCGGCAACCTACTTGTTACTGATTGCCAAACCGAGAATGAACCATTTATCCTGACTCTCTGTTTTCTGTTAGTTAGCCATGCTAATATATTGCCCTCAACCTCCTCAACATTTCCTCATAAGAACCTCCTCATCTCGGGAATCAACCTCGTGAACCTTCTCTGAATTGCATCCTCTCTCCTCCCCTGAAGATGCAGACTCTGTCTGGTTTCAGTTCTGCACTCACTGGTTCCCCTCCCACTCCTCCCCTGAAGGTGCTGACTCTGGCTGGGTTCAGTTCTACATTCACTGGTTCCCCTCTCTCTCTTCCCTGAAGGTGCTGACTCTGGCTGGGTTCAGTTTTAGACTCACTGGTTCCCCTCCCTCCCTTCCCCTGAAGGTGCTGACTCTGGCTGAGTTCAGTTGTATACTCGCATGTTCCCCTCCCTCCCATCCGCCCCGTCCCTTAAGGCGCTAACTCTGGCTGTGTTCAATTCCACAGTCACTGTTTCCCCTTCCTCCCCTCTCCAGCAGGCAGAGTTTAGGGAGCTAGCAGGGAGATTAAAAAGCAGGACCTCAAAAGGTAGTAATCTCCGCATTACTCCCGGTGCCACGAGCTAGCGAGTACAGAAATAGGAGGATAGAGCAGATGAATGCGTGGCTGGAGAGATGGTGCAAGAGGGAGGGCTTTAGATTCCTGACACATTGGGACCACTTCTGGGGGAGGTGGGACCTGTACAAACCGAATGGGTTGCACCTCAACAGAGCCGGGACCAATAACCTTGTGGGAGGGTGGGGGTGTTTGCTAGTGTTGTTGGGGAGGGTTTAAACTAGCTTGGCAGTAGGATGGGAACCTGACAATAGATTCAGCAGGGAGGGGAGCAAAGCTGGAATTAGAAAGCAAAAATAAAGAAAGCGAGTTTGAAGGAGAGAGGAAACAAGCAGGAAAAAAGGGTAAAAAAAACAAACTTAAAGGCACTTTGTCTAAATGCACGTAGCATTTGTAACAAAATAGATATGTTGACGGCACAAATTGAGACAAATGGGTATGATCTGATAGCCATTACAGAGACGTGGTTACAAGGTGACCAGGACTGGGAATTAAATATTCAGGGGTACTTGACAATCCGGAAGGACAGACAGAAAGGAAAAGGAGCTGGGGTAGCTCTATTGATAAAGGATGGAATCACTGCAATAGTAAAAAACGATATTGTCTCAAATGATAAGGATGTTGAAACAGTTTGGGTGGAGATAAGGAACAATAAGGGGAAAAATTCACTGGTGGGCATAGTCTATAGGCCCCCGAACAGTAGCAACTCTGTTGGTCGGAGCGTAAACCAGGAAATAGTGGAGGCTTGTAAAAAGGGAACAGCAATAATCATAGGTGGTTTTAATCTCCATATTGATTGGATAAATCAAATTGGTCAGGGCAGCCTTGAGGAGGAGTTCATGGAGTGCATAGGGACAGGTTCCTTGAGCAGTATGTAACGGAACCAACCAGGGGGCAGGCTATCTTAGATCTGATCCTGTATAATGAGACAGGATTAATAAACAATCTCCTAGTAAAGGATCCCCTCGGAATGAGTGATCAGAGTATGACTGAATTTCAAATTCAGATGCAGGGTGAGAAAGTTGAATCTCTAATCAGCGTACTAAGCTTAAATAAAGGAGACTATGAAGGTATGAGGGCAGAGTTGGGTAACTTGGACTGAGAAAATAGATTAAAGTGCAGGACATAGAAACATAGAAACATAGAAAATAGAAAATAGGTGCAGGAGCAGGCCATTCAGCCCTTCCAGCCTGCACCGCCATTCAATGAGTTCATGGCTGAACATGAAACTTCAGTACCCCCTTCCTGCTTTCACGCCATACCCCTTGATCCCCCGAGTAGTAAGGACTTCATCTAACTCCCTTTTGAATATATTTAGTGAATTGGCCTCAACTACTTTCTGTGGTAGAGAATTCCACAGGTTCACCATTCTCTGGGTGAAGAAGTTTCTCCTTATCTCGGTCCTAAATGGCTTACCCCTTATTCTCAGACTGTGACCCCTGGTTCTGGACTTCCCCAACATTGGGAACATTCTTCCTGCATCCAACCTGTCCAAACCCGTCAGAATTTTAAACGTTTCAATGAGGTCCCCTCTCACTCTTCTGAACTCCAGTGAATACAAGCCCAGTTGATCCAGTCTTTCTTGATAGGTCAGTCCCACCATCCCGGGAATCAGTCTGGTGAATCTTCGCTGCACTCCCTCAATAGCAAGAATGTCCTTCCTCAAGTTAGGAGACCAAAACTGTACACAATACTCCAGGTGTGGCCTCACCAAGGCCCTGTACAACTGTAGCAACACCTCCCTGCCTCTGTACTCAAATCCCCTCGCTATGAAGGACAACATGCCATTTGCTTTCTTAACCGCCTGCTGTACCTGCATGCCAACCTTCAATGACTGATGTACCATGACACCCAGGTCTCGTTGCACCTTCCCTTTTCCTAATCTGTCACCAGTCAGATAATAGTCTGTCTCTCTGTTTTTACCACCAAAGTGGATAACCTCACATTTATCCACATTATACTTCATCTGCCACGCATTTGCCCACTCACCTAACCTATCCAAGTCACTCTGCAGCCTCATAGCATCCTCCTCACAGCTCACACTGCCACCCAACTTAGTGTCATCCGCAAATTTGGAGATACTACATTTAATCCCCTCGTCTAAATCATTAATGTACAATGTAAACAGCTGGGGCCCCAGCACAGAACCCTGCGGTACCCCAGTAGTCACTGCCTGCCATTCTGAAAAGTACCCATTTACTCCTACTCTTTGCTTCCTGTCTGACAACCAGTTCTCAATCCATGTCAGCACACTACCCCCAATCCCATGTGCTTTAACTTTGCACATTAATCTCCTGTGTGGGATCTTGTCGAAAGCCTTCTGAAAGTCCAAATATACCACATCAACTGGTACTCCTTTGTCCACTTTATAGGAAACATCCTCAAAAAATTCCAGAAGATTTGTCAAGCATGATCTCTCTTTCACAAATCCATGCTGACTTGGACCTATCATGTCACCATTTTCCAAATGCGCTGCTATGACATCCTTAATAATTGATTCCATCATTTTACCCACTACTGAGGTCAGGCTGACCGGTCTATAATTCCCTGCTTTCTCTCTCCCTCCTTTTTTAAAAAGTGGGGTTACATTGGCTACCCTCATGAACAATGGTGTACATTTAAGGAGATATTTCACAACTCTCAAGAAAAATCTATTCCAGTGAGGAGGAAAAGGTGCGAGAGAAAATAGAGCCATCCATGGCTAGCTAAAGAAATAAAGGCCGTTATCCATTAAAAACAAGGGCATACAAAGTGACCAAATCTAGTGGGAGGATAGAAAACTGGGAAGCTTTTAAAAACCAGCAAAGAATAACTAAAAAATGAGTAAGAAAGGGAAGATAGACTGTGAAAGTAAACTAGCACAAAATATAAAAACAGATAGCAAGAGTTTCTATAGGTATATAAAAAGGAAAAGTGTGGCTAAAGTAATTGTTGGTCCTTTAGAGGACGAGACCAGGGAATTAGTAATGGGGAACAGGGAGATGGCAGAAACTCTGAACAAATATTTTGTATCCGTCTTTACGTTAGAGGACACTAACATTCCAACAGTGGATAGTCAAGGGGATCCGGGGGGGGGGGGGGGAGGAACTTAACACAATCACTAAGGAGGTGGTACTCAGTAAGATAATGGGATTAAAGGCAGATAAAACCCCTGGACCTGATGGCTTGTATCCTAGGGTCTTAAGAGAAGTAGCGGCAGGGATTGTGGATGCATTGGTTGTAATTTACCAAAATTCCCTGGATTCTGGAGAGGTCCCAGCAGATTGGAAAACTGCAAATGTAATGCCCCTATTTCAAAAAGGAGGCAGACAAAAAGCAGGAAACTATGGACCAGTTAGCCTAACATCTGTGATTGGGAAAATGTTGGATCCATTATTAAAGAAGCAGTAGCAGGACATTTGCAAAACCAAAATTCAGTCATGCAGAGTCAGCATGGATTTATAAAGGGGAAGTTATGTTTGACAAATTTGCTGGAATTCTTTGGGGATGTAACGAACCGGGTGAATAAGGGGGAACCAGTGGATGTGGTGTATTTGGACTTCCAGAAGGCATTTGACAAGGTGCCACATAAAAGGTTACTGCACAAGATAAAAGTCCACGGGCACGGGGGTAATATATTAGCATGGATAGAGGATTGGCTAACTAACAGAGAACAGAGAATCGGGATAAATGGTTCATTCTCTGGATGGCAACCAGTAACTAGTGGGGTGCCACAGGGATCAGTGCTGGGACCCCAACTATTTACATTCTATATTAACGACTTGGAAGAAGGGACTGAGTGTAACGTAGCCATGTTTGCTGATGATACAAAGATGGGAGGACAAGTAAAATCTGCAAAAGGACACAGACAGGCTCAGTGAGTGGGCAAAAATTTGGCAGATGGAGTATAATGTTCGAAAGTGTGAGGTCATGCACTTTGGCAGAAAAAAAATCAAAGAGCAAGTTATTATTTAAATGGAGACAGATTGCAAAGTACCGCAGTACTGTGGGACCTGGGAGTACTTGTGCATGAAACACAAAAGGATAGTATGCAGGTACAGCAAGTGATCAGGAAGGGCAATGGAATGGAGTATAAAAGCAGGGAAGTCTTGCTACAGTTGTACAACGTATTGGTGAGGCCACACCTGGAATACTGCGTACAGTTTTGGTTTCCATATTTACGAAAGAATATACTTGCTTTGGAGGCAGTTCAGAGAAGGTTCACTAGGTTGATTCCGTGGATGAGGGAGAAAGGTTAAGTAGGTTGAGCCTCTACTCATTGGAATTCAAAAGAATGAGAGGTGATCTTATCAAAATGTATTCGATATAAGGGGGCTTGTAAAGGTGGATGCAGAGAGGATGTTTCCATTGATGGGGGAGACTAGAACTGGAAGGCATGATCTTAGAATAAGAGGCCATCAACTTAAAACAGAGAATAGGAGAAATGTCTCCTATCAGAGGGTTATAAATCTGTGGAATTCACTGCCTCAGAGAGCTGTAGAAGCTGGGACATTGAATAAATTTAAGACAGAAATAGACAGTTTCTTAAACGATAAGGGGATAAGAGGTTATGAGAAGCGTGCAGGGAAGTGGAGCTGAGTCCATGATCAGATCAGCCATGATCTTATTGAATGGCGGAGCAGGCTCGAGCAGCTGTATGGCCGACTCCTGCTCCTATTTCTTATGTTCTTATAAGGTGCTGACTCTGGCTGGGTTCAGTTCCACACTCGCTGGTTCCCCTCCCCTGAAGGTGCTGACTCTGGCTGAGTTCAGTTCTCGACACTGACATCATTCACTTTGTTCCTGCACAAAGATGGCCGCGCACGCGCTGTGCTACTCACTGAATCAAGATGGCCGACCATTTTACCAGCCTTCCTGCACCAAGCTGGCCGCCGTTAATCTGGGCCTGTGACCGGGAGAAAGCCCCGAAGCTGCAACCGCCGATGTTCCGGTTATTATTCCGGGCTTGCGGCGGGCACCGGTTGTTTATGAAGCCTCCCCGGCACCCCGCTGGTCCATTATTCCGCTCTGTACCGTTGAAAACAACACTTCTGTGGAGCCTGTCTAAAATGTGTCTCCTCCGCCATTACACGCGCCGCCCATGCTCCAAACACAGCCAGGATCCGCGCATGCGCACTGAGCTCCTGTAGTCTGGGTGAGGCACATTCTCCCCTGCGGGGCATGCTGGGTACATAAGAGCATGAGAAATTGGAGCAGGAGTGGGCCACCCGGACCCCCGAGCCTGCTCCCCATTCAATAAGATCTTGGTTGGTCTGATCATAGACTCAGCTCCACTTCCCTGCCCGCTCCCCAGAACCCTTTACTCCCGTATCACACCTAGAGGACTGTGCACAGTTTTGATCTCCTTATCTAAGGAAGGATATACTTGCCTTGTTTAGATACAGAGTAAAGCTTCCTCAACACAGTTCCACCAGACATTCCAAGGGCAAGTACAACACAAGTTAAATACGAAGTATATCTCCCGCTAACCTGTCCCAAGCATTCCAGAGTAGATACTACATTGGTTAGATACAGAGTAAAGCTCCCTCTACACGGTCCCAAACACTCCCAGGGTAGGTACAGCATGGGTTAGATACAAAGTTAATCTCCTTCTATGCTGTCTCATCAAACAGTCCCACAACAGGCACAGCACGGGTTAGTCAAAAAGTAAAGCTCCCCATGGACTGATCCATCAAACACGTCCATCGCAGGTACAGCACGGGATAGATACAGAGTAAAACTCCCTCGACACTGCCCCATCAACCACTCCCAGGGTAGGTAAAGCACGGGTTAGATACAGAGTAAATTTCCCTCTATATTGTTCCATCAAACACATCCAGGGTGTGAGTTAGGACACGGGCAGCTGAGTTTTGGATCAACTCTAGTTTATGTAGGGTGGAATATGGGAGGAGTGCGTTGCAATATACAAGTTCAGAAGTAACAAAGGCATGGATGAGGGCTACAGCTGAGGCAAGAGCAGAGATGGGCGATGTTACAGAGGTGGAAATAGGCAATCTTAGTTATGCTGCGGATATATGGTCAAAAACTGATTTCAAGGTGAAGTATGTCACCAAGGTTGCGAACAGTGTGGTTCAGCCTCAGACAGAAGTTGGGGAGAGGGATGGAGTCAGTCGCTAGGGAACTGAGTTTGTGGCAATGACAATTACAAATATCAAAATATTTCGCTGCCTTTTCATGTGCAAAATGTGTGGATGAGTTTTTTAAATTAAATTGGTTCCAAAAACGGATTAACTTTTCCAGAAATTAACAGATTTCAAATCTTATGCAAACCAGTTCAATAAAGGAGTAGTTCAAAGGATTTTAGCTGAGTTTAAAGTGAGACACTGCCGTCTACTACAACCACAACTCATGTACTCAAACAGAACAAGTTTGGGGTTTGATAGAAGGTGAACGAGGTGAGAAGTGATATAAGTTAGATTAAGAAAAAGCACTAAAATGGAACAGTCGGTAACAGAACATCAATTCGTCTCCTCTGATCATGGATGAATCTAATATTCGACAGTGTTTGAAACAAAGATAATTTATTCAATATTTATGCACAATATTGATCTCCAGCACAGGTATAGGGGTTATTAAGATCATCAGAAACAAACAAGAGCTGCCAGAATGAACATGGTTCAGTGCCCAATGCAATCACAGTAAATCCTGTTCTATTTACAAATGCAGCCTTTCTCCTCAGCCTGTTTAAAACTGGGATGAGGAGCAATTTCTTCACTCAGAGGTTTGTAAATCTGTGGAATTCTCTGCCCCAGGGAGCCGTGGAGGCTGGTCATTGAATATATTTAAGGCGGAAATAACAGATTTTTGAGCAATAATGGAGTAAAGGGTTATGGTGAGCAGGCAGGGTGTTAAGTACTCCACAAGACTGAGTACTGTGAGCAAAAACTAATGTGACCTTAGTCTCTTTAATACAACTTCAGAGTGCCTAAGCAGCATGGCAGACAATCTTTTATACTCCCTTGCACGAGTTATGCAGATGACCGTTGGGCCTCCAACAATTACACCCTCTGGTGGCAAGTCTTACACAGTTACAATGTTTACATACATACATCACTCCCTAACAAAGTCTTTGATACAAATTATTTATAAGTTGAGACAATCCGGGGCCCTACGCTTCCTGGTTGATCGTCTGAGTTCAAACTCTGGCATGGGTGAGTTGGTTGGACTTTTGCTGCACTGCGGCACAGCTGGTCTGACAGGACTGTTGGGAATGGTGGGTTCATCCTCTTGATTGATAGTGAGGTCGATTGATGGTTGGGTGTGTGTTCGTGTGTCGATGATGATGTCGTCCTCCTCAGGTTGTTCCTGGTTGTCGGTGAACTGCAGTTTGGTCTGATCCAAATGCTTTCTGCACGTTTGTCCATTCAATAGTTTGACTACAAACACACTATTCCCCTCCTTGGCCAAGACAGTGCCAGCGACCCATTTATGACCATGACTGTAATTAAGGACAAACACAGGGTCGTTAACATCAATGTCACATGATACAGCCACGCAATTGTGGTACATGTTTTGCCGGTGATGTCGGTTTTCCACATGATCATTTAGATTCGGGTGGACTCGGGAGAGCCTGGTTTTGAGTGCTCTCTTTGTGAATGTTTAAAAATGTATAGAGACATTGAAGTTGAGAACGTGGGAATTGTATAGGGACAGTATAAGCTAACAAACAATTCATGGAGGAATAGCCATAACATCTCAGACTCGAGACTGCGAAATGTTACAACACTAACACATATTGAAACAAAACCCACAGCTTGCAGAAAAACCTTATTAAATCAGGTTATTAACCTGAAACATTGACAGAAGCTCTTTGTTTAAAATCGGACCATGCTTGGGTCGGCTTATGAGTGGACGAAGGGAAGGAGGGATCAAAAGAGATGGGCTGAGCTGGGATGTCACTCTAGCCCTATCTTGTTATCTTTTGCCGAAAATGTATAACCATCGTGCCTTGACAATGTAACGTCACTTATCCGTAGGGAGTGTGTACGCTCTATCGAGAGATATATCTTCTGTCTGATAAGTCTTGCCGGCTGGTAAAATAAAAGCTTGCTTTGTTTAAAGCACAAACGGTATTCGTTTCAGTAATTTTGCTGAACCAGATTGAGGTAAAAGAATCCAGAAATCAACATCTTCATTAACAATTCTGCAGGGGGAGCCCCAGTGAGTGAGTGGGGTCGCATCCGGTAGCTGAGCAGAACCCGAGATAAGTGGGTCAGCAAGGAGCCTTCCGTCACACGTTTCAAGCTCTGCTTGATAGTTTAGACTGCCCATTCTGCTTGACCATTGGATGTGGGCTTAAACAGGGAAGACCTGACATGCTACATGCTTGATGCCATTGCGGGTCATAAATTTGTTGAATTCCGAGCTGGTGAAACACGGTCCATTGGCACTGACAAGGACATCGGGCAAGCCCGCAGGCTTTCAGTGGTGGCAGTGGATGTGCTGGATGACATGATTACACATTCCATCCTTTTAGAGTAAGCGTCCACTTCAACTAAAAACATCTTTCTGAGAAAGGGCCAGCAAAATCTGTGTGGATCCTGGACCACAGTTTGAGGGGGCATGACCACAGACTCAATGGAGCCTCCCTTGGTGCATTGCTCAGTTGTGAGCACGTGTTGCACTGGTGTACGCATGACTAAGTCCGAGTCAATGCCGGGCCATCAAACATGCGACCTGGCTATAGCCTTCAGCATGATTATGCCTGGGTGGATATTGTGTAGGTCACATATAAACGTTTCCCTGCCTATTTTGGGGCAAAACCACATGATTACCCCATAAGAGACAATCCGACTGCATGGACATTTCATCTTTGCGTTGGTGTAATGGCTTAATTTCATCTTGCATTTCCCCGGGAACGGCTGACCAGCTCCCATTGAGGATGCAACTTTTTACAAGTGATAGCACAGGATCCTGGCTGGTCCAGGTCCTGATGAGGTGAGCAGTGACGAGTGATCCCTCGCTCTTAATAGCATCCAGGACCAGAAGCAAGTCTGCGGGCTGCGCCATTTCCACCCCAGTAGTGGGCAATGGTAGCCGACTGAGGGCATCAGCACAGTTCTCCATGCCTGGTCTGTGGCGGATAACATAGTCATAGGCAGACAATGTTAGTGCCCATCTTTGGATGTGGGATGAAGCATTATTGTTTATACCTTTGTTTTCTGAAAACAGTGAAATGAGCAGTTTGTGGTCGGTTTCAAGCTCAAACTGAGGTCCAAATAGGTATTGGTGCATTTTCTTAACCCTATTTACACATGCTAATGCCTCTTTCTCAACCATACTGTAGGCTCTTTCAGCCTTAGACAGACTTCTAGATGCATATGCAACCAGTTGAAGTTTGCCCGATAGATTGGTTTGCTGTAACACACAGCTGACCCCGTACGAAGATGCATCACAAGCTAACACTAATCGTTTACACGGGTCATTCAGTACAAGTAACTTATTAGAACAAAGTAGGTTTCTGGCCTTCTCAAAGGCTGTCTCTTGTGATTTACCCCAAACCCAGTCGTCACCCCTAAGTAGCAACATGTGCAACGGTTCCAGCAAAGTGCTTAACCCGGGTAGAAAGTTACCAAAATAGTGAGGAGTCCCAGGAACGAACGCAGCTCCATCACATTCTGTGGTCTGGGTGCATTCTTGATGGTCTCTGTCTTTGAGTCCGTTGGCCTGATGCCGTCTGCCGCAATCTTTCTCCCCAAAAATTCAATCTCTGGCACCAGGAAAACACACTTGGAGTGTTTCAGCCTAAGTCCCACTCTGTCTAGTCGACTTAGAACCTCTTCCAGGTTGTGCAAGTGTTCGGTGGTGTCTCGATCGGTGATCAGGATGTCGTCTTGAACATAACGGTGCACAGAACCGATTTCAGCAGACTCTCCATGTTCCTCTGGAAGATGGCAGCAGCCGAGCGAATCCCAAAAGGGCATCTGTGGTATATAAACAGTCCTTTGTGCGTGTTGATGAACATCAATCTTTTCGTAGATTCAGCCAGCTCCTGTGTCATGTAGGCGGAGGTTAGGTCCAACTTGGTGAACGACTTCCCCCCACATCCCCCCACTAATGTTGCGAACAGTCATCCACCTTGGGTAGCGGGTACTGGTCTTGTAACGAGACTCGATTGTTACCTTGTAGTCTCCGCAGATTCTGACCATGCCATCGCTTTTAACACCGGAACAATCAGACAGGCCTACTCGTTGAACTCAACTGGTGATATGATTCCCTCTCATTGAAGTCTGTTCAGCTCGATCTCGACTTTCTCCCTCATCATGTACGGAACTGCTCGGGCCTGGTGATGAATGGGCCTTGCATCGGGGACTAGATGGATCTGCACCTTGGCACCTGTGAAGTTGCCGATGCCTGATTCAAATAGTGACGGAAACTTGCTCAGTACTTGGGCGCACGAGGCATCATCCACTGAAGATCGTACTTTGATGTCATCCCAGTTCTATTGAAATTTTCCCAGCCAGCTTCTGCTGAATAGCATTGGGCCATCGCCTGGTACAATCCACAGTGATAAATCATGCACAGCTCCATCATCCGATACCTTAACTGCTGCACTGTCAATGACTGGTATGAGCTTTTTGGTGTAGGTGCACAGCTTTGTCTGAATCGGACTCAGTTTGGGCCTTTGTGCCTTGTTGCCCCACAGTTTCTCAAAAGCCTTCTGGCTCATAATTGACTGACTCGCCCCCGTGTCCAACTCCATTGATATCGAAATACCGTTCAATTTGACTTTCAGCATGATAGGAGGGCTCTTGGTGGTGAAGGTGTGTACCCCATACACTTCTTCCTCGGCTTGAGTTGCCTCTCTGGTTTGTTCTGCGAGATCCATGCCGGATCGATCATCCTCTGCCAACTCTGCCACGAGGTGAGTTGCAGCACTCTTGCACATTCGCTGGAGGTGCCCAATTGTTTCGCAGCCTTTGCACACGTAGTGGTTGAATCGACATTGATGGGCTCGATGATTACCTCCGCAGCGCCAACATGGTGCGAATGGATTTGCATTCACGCCCAATGGCGGACTCTGAGTCAGCCTAGGTCTTGCAGCTGCAGGCGTGTAGGCCCTGCCATATACAGTTCTGCCTGCTAGTGACATTATTTTATGCACAGTACTTGCCGGTGAGCTTCGATGCTGGGAAGATATCTGTCTGGTATTATCGCTTGTGGATATGAATGCCTGGGCTATCGTGATAGCCTTGCTCAGGTCTAGGGATTCAGTGGACAGAAGCTTGCGAAGAATGACCTCAGGCCGATGCCAAGCACGAAAAAGTCCCCCAAAAATCCATCAAATTCGCAAGTTCCCACCAGGTGTCTCAGGTCGGCGACATAACTCGCCGCGTCCTGGCCCTCGGAGCGGTGGTGCGTGTGGAAGCGATACCTGGCCATTAAGACGCTCTCCTTCAGCTTGAGGTGGTTACGAACCAGCGCACACAACTCTGTATATGTCTTCTCTGCTGGTTTTTCTGGTGCTAGCAGATTCTTGATGAGGCCGAATATTGTGGACCCACACACGATGAGGAGAATTGCCCTACGCTTGATCGCTTTATCATCCCCATCCAGCTTGTTGGCTGCGAAGTACTAGTCGAGACGCTCAACGATGGCTTCCCAACCTTCGCCCTCTACAAATCTCTCTAAAATACCAACGGCAGCCATGACCGCGTGAAAATTTGTGATCTGTTACTCGTCGCCAATTGTTAAGTATGGAAGAACTCCACAAGACTGAGAACTGTGAGCAAAAACTGATGTGACCTTAGTCTCTTTAATACAACTCCAGAGCGCCTAAGCAGCATGGCAGACAACCTTTTATATTCCCTTGCACGAGGTGTGCAGGTGACCCTGGGGCCTGCAACAGTTGCGCCCTCTGGTGGCAAGTCTTACACAGTTACAATGTTTACATACATAACAACCGAGATCCACATTTTCTTGTCCCAAAGTCTAATGTCCCTGTGTTTTTTCTATGAGAAATGTCGAGATGTGAAAGGAGGGAGGAAATGGGACTCGTTCAGAAAGAAGGTTCCTGGACATGAACAATTCATGAGGCTGTTTTCTGACTCGTCTGCGTGAGGTTTATAAAAAAAATGAAATTAAATCGACGGGTCTAGTGACACTGCGTTGTCAATAGTAGTTTCAAACCCTAATCACTAACTCGTAAACCGAACATCATATCGATTATCCCCAACCAATAACCAGCGGGCCCAACCATTAACCCCAATCCTAACCAATAATCACCAGCCCCAACCATTAACCCCAATCCTAACCAATAATCACCGGCCCCAACCAGTAACCCCAATCCTAACCAATAATCACCAGCCCCAACGCTAACCAATAATCACTGGCCCCAACCACTAACTCCGAAACCGATACCCAAATCCCAGCCTGTAACTAACGATTATTGACGGGGATCAATGGAGGACCTAATGCCATGATAAAGGAAGCATTTGAAACAATGATCTCAATTAAAGAAATAGTGCAATGTGTGATAGTGACAAGAGATTCAATCAACGAGACCATCCTATTCAGCAATGACGATTACAAAGATCAGAATATTTCAAAGGCTGTCACATGCAATATGTGTGGAGGAGTTTTAAAAAATCAGATCCAAAAAGGGATAACTGGTACAGAAAATAACAGATTTAAAATCTTATGCGAGATATTTCTACAAGGGGTGGGTCTGAGAACATCCAATGAGTGTAAAGTGAGACACCACAGTTCAGTCTATCACACTCACAAGCCATGTACACAAACGGAACAAGCTTGGGATTTGATGTGATAGAATGCGAACAAGATGAAAACTGAAATAATCTAGTGTAAGAAAAGGCCCAAAAATAGAATAGTCGGTAACAGAACATTAATAAGTCTCTTATATTAGAGAAATCAAATAATCGACAGTGTGTTTGAAAAAAGCTGATTTATTTAATATTTATCCAGGATATTAAACTCAAGCCCAGTTATAGGGTTATTAATATCAGCAGAAATAAAGCACGATTGCCATAGTGAACATGATTCAGTTCTGGATGTGATTACTTCTTAGGCAGTCCCTTGTATCGAGGATGACTTGCTTCCTCACCAAAAAGGGATGAGTTCACAGGTGTTTCAATGAAGGACCTAATATTCCAGCTCCTGAACTACATGTTGAAGGGTGGAAGATGCCTGTGCATGGATTTTTTTAACGTGTGATGGCCGTTGTACACCAGCCATCACACGGGCTTGACCGAGCTAGGTCTTGTTCCAGTGGCAACTGGAGACTAGCTCTGCTGCACGGACCTCGTGCACACACATATCACAGTGTGGGCTGGGCCCGTGCTGCCCCTGGGCCCTCGCCTCTTCTGGGCCCCGAACTCACACCTCTCCTGGGCCCCGATCACGTCCCTCTACAATCTCTCACCGCTCCTTTGCCCCGACCTCGCCGCTCCTCTGCTGCTTGCCACCTCTCCTGCTGTACCTGCCCATGCTCCAATCAGTGACCTTGATTTTGGTGACTTCCAATCCAGTCGCCCTTCTCCAAGTCGTCGCCCTCTTGCACCAGCTCGTGCTGCTCCCTGAAGTGGCCGCCGCACCTCCGCTCCTTTTATGGCCCCGACCTGCCGCTGGTGGTTTCTCGCAGGCCGGGGCCTCCACGCTGCCGTGATTAACAGCAGCAATAACAGCAAAATCCATCCACTGCAGGTTATTGTGAACTCGCTGGTATCTGAGCAGAGTGCATGACTGAGCGAATCCCTTCCCACACGGAGCAGGTGAACGGCCTCTCCCCAGAGGACATGATGCGTCAGCAGATCTTTTGCGCTTTTAAAGCTCTTCGCACAGTCAGAACATTTAAATGATCTTTTAACAGTGTGAACAAGTCAGTGTGTCAGAAGAAACCCACACTCAATGCAGGTGAGCAGCCTCTCCCCAGTGTGAATGTGCTTGTGTGTCAGGAGCTTGGATAACTGAGTGAATCCCTTCCCACACACACAGAGCAAGTAAACGGTCTCTCCCCAATGTCATCATCATAGGCAGTGCCTCGGAATCGAGGAAGACTTGCTTCCACTCTTAGCATGAGTTCTTAGGTGGCTGTACAGTCCAATACGGGAACAAAGTCTCTGTCACAGGTGGGACAGACAGTGGTTGAAGGAAAGGGTGGGCGGGGAGCCTGGTTTGCTGCATGTTCTTTCTGCTGCCTGCGCTTGATTTCTGCATGCTCTCGGCGAAGAGACTCAAGGTGCTCAGCACCCTCCTGGATACACTTCCTCCACTTAGGGCAGTCTTTGGCCAGGGACTCCCAGGTGTCAGTGAGGATATCGCACTTTATCAGGGAGGCTTTGAGGGTGTCCTTCTAACATTTCCTCTGCCTACCTTTGGCTCATTTGTCGTGGATGAGTTCCGAGTAGAGCGGTTGCTTTGGGAGTCTCGTGTCTGGCATGAGAAATATGTGGCCCGCCCAACGGAGCTGATCAAGTGTGGTCAGTGATTCAATGCTGGGGATGTTGACTTTGATGAGGACGCTAATATTGGTGCATCTGTCCTTTCAGTGGATTTGCAGGATCTTGCGGAGACATCGTTGGTGGTATTTCTCCAGCGACTTGAGGTGTCTACTGTACATGGTCCATGTCTCTGAACCATACAGGAGGGCGGGTATTACTATGGCCCTGTAGACCATGAGCTTGGTGGTAGGTTTGAGGGTCTGGTCTTCAAACACTCTTTTCCTCAGGTGGCCGAAGGCTGCACTGGCGCACTGGAGGCAGTGTTGGATCTTGTCATCAATGCCTGCTCTTGTTGATTTGAGGTGCCCGAGATAAGGGACGTGGTCCACGTTATCCAGGGCCATGCCATGGATCTTGATATCTAGGGAGGGCAGTGCTGTGTGGCGAGAACAGGCTGGTGGAGGACCTTTGTCTTACTGATGTTTAGCGTAAGGCCCATGCTTTCATATGCCTTGGTAAGTACGTTGACTATGTCCTGGAATTCAGCTTCTGTGTGTGCACAGACGCTAGCATCGTCTGCGTACTGTAGCTCGACGACAGAGGTTGGAGTGCTCTTGGTTCTGGCCTGGACATGGCGAAGGTTGAACAGTTTCCCACTGGTTCTGTAGTTTAGTTTCACTCCAGCGGGGAGCTCGTCAACTGTGAGGTGGAGCATGACAGCGAGGAAGATTGAGAAGAGGGTTGGGGCGATGACGCAGCCCTGCTTGACCCCAGTCCGGCCATGGATTGGGTCTGTAATGGATCCACGCAAGGATCACGACCTGCATGTTGTCGTGGAGCAGGCGAAGGATGGTGACATAATTTTGGGGGGCATCCGAAACTGAGGAGGACGCTCCATAGACCCTTGCGGTTGACAGTGCTAAAGGCCTTTGTAAGGTCGAAGAATGCCATGTATAAGGGCTGGCGCTATTCCCTGCATTTTTCCTGCAGCTGTCGTTCTGCAAAAATCATGTCCGCTGTGCCCCGGAGGGGACGAAATCCATACTGTAACTCCAGGAGGAGCTCCTTGGCAATGGGGAGAAGACGATTGAGGAGGACTCTAGCAACCACTTTCCCACTGGCTGATAGCAGGGAGATTCCCGCAATCGGACTTGTCCCCTTTTTTAAAGATGGTCACAAGCACTGCATCTCTAAGATCTCCCAGCATGCTCTCCTCCCTACAGATCAGATGAGGTTGTGTATTCACGCCAGCAGTGCCTCTCTGCCATACTTCAGTGCCTCAGCAGGGATTCCATCCGCTCCCATAGCCTTGTTGTTTTTTTAGCTGTCTTATGGCTTTTTCTACCTCGTGCAGTGTTGGGGTCTCACTGAGGTGGTGGCGGGTAGCATGCTGCAGAATGGAGTCGAGAACACTCGAGTCAATGACAGAGTCTCGGTTGAGGAAATCTTTGAAGTGCTCCTTCCAGCGGGCCGACTGCCTCGGTGTCCTTGATGAGTGTTTCCCTGTTCTTGGCCAGAAGCGGGATGGGGCCTTGGGTGTTTGGGCCGTAGGTGGCCTCGACTGCGATGAAGAATCCTCGTATATCATGGCTGTCGGCCAGCTGCTGTATCTCCTGTGCTTTCTCCATCCACCACCTGTTCTTTAGGTACCGGGTTTTTTGTTGGACCTTAGTCTTTAGCCGTCTGTAATGCTGCTCCCGAGTTGGGTTGCTGTTTAAGGCTCAGAAATGCCCTGCGCTTGCAATCTATTAGCTCTTGAATCTACTGATCATTCTCATTAAACCAGTCCTGGTATTTCCTGGTTGAGTGACTGAGCATCTCGTTGCAGGCACTGGTTATGGAGGCCTGGAGGACAGACCAAGCATAGAAACATAGAAAATAGGTGCAGGAGTAGGCCATTCGGCCCTTTGAGCCTGCACCGCTATTTAATGAGTTCATGGCTGAACATGCAACTTCAGTACCCCATTCCTGCTTTCTCGCCATACCCCTTGATCCCCCGAGTAGTAAGGACTACATCTAACTCCTTTTTGAATATATTTAGTGAATTGGCCTCAATAACTTTCTGTGGTAGAGAATTCCACAGGTTCACCACTCTCTGGGTGAAGAAGTTTCTCCTCATCTCGGTAAAAAATGGCATGCCCCTTATCCTTAGACTGTGACCCCTGGTTCTGGACTTCCCCAACATTGGGAACATTCTTCCTGCATCTAACCTGTCTAAACCCGTCAGAATTTTAAACATTTCTATGAGATCCCCTCTCATTCTTCTGAACTCCAGTGAATACAAGCCCAGTTGATCCAGTCTTTCTTGATATGTCAGTCCCGCCATCCTGGGAATCAGTCTGGTGAACCTTCGCTGCACTCGCTCAACAGCAAGAATGTCCTTCCTCAAGTTAGGAGACCGAAACTGTACACAATACTCCAGGTGTGGCCTCACCAAGGCCCTGTACAACTGTCGTAACACCTCCCTGCCCCTGTACTCAAATCCCCTCACTATGAAGGCCAACATGCCATTTGTTTTCTTAACCGCCTGCTGTACCTGCATGCCAACTTTCAATGACTGATGTACCATGACACCCAGGTCTCAGTGCACCTCCCCTTTTCCTCATCTGTCACCATTCAGATAATAGCACAGTGGGAATTCTGCGTCTCGGGGTCCTCAAGGCACGCCAGGTTAGCTGTGAGGTGCTGACTGTAAAGGGCTCTCTTAGTTGGGTCATTTAGTGCCCCTGCAGTGACTTTTTTTGTGACACTGCTTCTGCTGCGCCCTTCGCTTTGGGGCTACGTTGATGTCAATGATGGATCAGATTAGGCGGTGGTCCGTTCAGCAGTCGTCAGCTCCTGTCATGGCCCGGGTGATGTGCACATCCTTGCGATCGCGGGCTTGGACGATGATATAGTCTAACAGGTGCCAGTATTCGGAGCGAGGATGTTGCCACGATGCCTTGTATTTGTCCCTCTGTCGGAACAAGGTGTTGTTGATGAGGAATTCGTGTTCTAGACATTGTCAGGAGTAGGGTATCGCTGGAGTTGTCTTTCCCTGACCCCTCTCGGTCAATCATGCCTCCCCAGAGGGCTGTGTCCTTGCCGACCCTGGCGTTGAAGTTGCCAAGGAGGATCAGTTTGTCGCCCACAGGGACGCAGGTCAGGGATGTTTTGAGGTTGGAATAAAAACCCTCTTTGGTCTCATCCATTACATCAAGTGTTGGGGCATATGCACTGTTGACTGTGGCGCACTGGTTCTGGGATAGGGTGAGTCAAAGCTTCCTGAGGCGTTCGTTAGCCCCGCAGGGGGAGTCTTTGAGGCAGTTGACCAGCTCGGTTTTGATAACGAAGCCGACTCCGTGGAGGTGGTGTAACCTCCACATTGTTCCTTGAGCTGGCCTTCCCCTGCCCACCGGGTCTCGCTTAGGGCGGTGATGTCAATATCAAAGCGTCTAAGTTCCCGGCGCTGCGGCGTTCCGGTCTATCGCTGTTAGGGTTGTCCATGAGGGTCCTGAAGTTCCAGGTCCTGAACTTCATGTTAGAGGATGGAAGACGCCTGTGCGTGATTTATTTTAACGTGGGGTGGTCGTTGCACACCGGCTACCACACGGGCTAAGCTGAGCAAGGTCTTGGTCCAGTGGCAAGGGGGTCCATGATGACTGGAGCCCAGGCACTGCTGTATGGGCCTAGTTGCCGATGGCGAGATGTTGGTTACAGGCTCGGCGCTGGGTAGCGCGCTTGATAGTAGGTAGACCAAGGTTTGGTTGGGAGAAGCATTGGAGGGGGGGGGGGCCAGGGGTTCAGAATGCGGGGGCGGGGGGGGGTCATAGCCATTCTACTCCCCGATGTGAATGCATCAATGAATATCCAGCTGGCACGGGTAATTGAATCCCGCGTGTCCACAGTAACTGACACCAGGTCAGCCCGCTGGATGGAACCTCGGGCGCCCTGAGCTTGATCTCCGGTGTCTCCAGTCCCGACTGCCCCCTTACATCAGTCTCCCCTCACTTTTATACCCTGCACTGATCCACCTCTGGCACCGGACTCTTCTTTGTTTTCTCTGCTGGGTTTGCACAGGAAGCGAGGAAAAGACAGCTGGAATTTCTCTAACCTGTGATTTACAATGACACTTTTCCCTGGTTCCCAGCAGTTACTTTTCTTCAGTAATTTTCTCATTATCCCTAAACTCCCCTGCCTGCTGTTGGTTGTTATGTCTTATAGTTTCACAATTAGGTATAAACATCACACATTATAATCTAATCTATTGTGTTACTCACTCTGGTTTAAGCTTACATTGTTGGTTACTAACAGACAAACCCTGTTCTTTCCCCTGATCTGTTTACAGATTCCAACAGTGGGTTCAGTGAATGGAATGTCTCATCAGTGTTGCCATGGTGACCTGTCTGCAGTGAATCGATTGTTTGAGTTTCTAACTCAGACTAAACTTCTCTTTCCCATGACTTATTTCCAGCGAATATAAGTCGAGTCAATCCAGTCTTTCTTCATGTGTCAGTCCTGCCATTCTGGGAATCAGTCTGGTGAAACTTCACTGCAGTCCCTCAATAGCAAGAAGGCCCTTCCTCAGATTAGGAGACCAAAACTGCATACAATATTCAAGGTGTGGCCTCACCAAGGCCCTGTACAACTGCAGTAAGACCTCCCTGTTCCTATATTCAAATCCTCTCGCTATGAAGGCCAACATGCCATTTGCCTTCTTCACCGCCTACTGCACCTGCATGCCAACTTTCAATGACTGATGTACCATGACACCCAGGTCTCGTTGCACCTCCCCTTTTCCTAATCTGTCACCATTCAGATAATATTCTGCCTTCCTGCTTTTGCCACCAAAGTGGATAATCTCACATTTATCTACATTCTACTGCATCTGCCATGCATTTGCCCACTCACCTAACCTGTCCAAGTCACCCTGCAGCCTCTTAGCATCCTCTTCACAGCTCACACTACCACCCATCTTAGTGTCATCTGCAAACTTGGAGATATTACATTCAATTCCTTCGCCTAAATCATTAATGTATCTTGTAAATAGCAGTGGTCCCAGCACTGAACCTTGCGGTACCCCACTAGTCACTACCTGCCATTCTGAAAAGGACCCGTTTATTCCTACTCTTTGCTTCCTGTCTACCAACCAGTTCTCTATCCACGTCAATACATTACTCCCAATACCATATGCATTAATTTTGCACACTAATCTCTTGTGTGGGACCTAGTCAAAAGTCTTTTGAAAGTCCAAATACACCACATCCACTGGTTCTCCCTTGTCCACTCCATTAGTTACATCCTCAAAAAATTCGAGAAGATTTATCAAGCATGATTTCCCTTTCATAAATCCATGCTGACTTGGACCGATCCTGTCACTGCTTTCCAAATGTACTGTTATTTCATCTTAATAATTGATTCCAGCATGTTCCCCACTCCTAATGTCAGTTTAACCAATCTATAATTCCGTTTTCTCTCTCCCTCCTTTTCTAAAAAGTGGGGATACATTAACTACCCTCCAATCCATAGGAACTGATTCAGAGTTTGTAGAATGTTGGAAAATGACCACCAATACATCCACTATTTCTAGGGCCACTTCCTTACTCGAGGGCATCAAATTCAAATCATCACCAAAAGGCTCAAACCCAGGGAGGAACTATCGAGCACACTGTACAACAATGTTCAGGACACTTACTGTCTCTCCGGATCTGTGTCCGGTGGAGGAACTGATGGGTTTCTCTTATCTTTGGGTTAAATGATGTTCTCATCGAGGTGATGGATGTCACTGCTGGGGAATGGGATATTCTGAGCACCTAGTGTCTGCCTAAAGCACTCTTTAGTCAGATACAGCACGGATTAGATACAGAGTAAAGCTCCTTCTACACTGTCCCATCAAACACTCCCAGGACAGGTACAGCATAGGTTAGATACACAGTAAACCTACCTCGACACTGCCCCAAACACTCCCAGAGCAGGTACAGCATGGATCAGATACAGAGTAAAGCCCTGTGTACACTATCTCACCAGGGCAGGTACAACACTGATTAGATAGCGTAAACCTCTCTCTATACTGTCCCATCAGACACTCCCAGGACAGGTACAGTACTGGTTAGATACAGAGTAAATCTCCTTCTACACTGTTCCATCAAACACTCCCAGGGCAGGTACAGCCTGGATTAAATATAGAGGAAAGCTCCCTCTATACTGTCCCATCAAACAGTCCAAGGGGAGGTACAGTACGGGTTAGATACAGCGTAAAGTTTTCTCTACACCGGCCAACAGACACTCCAAAGGCAGGTATTGCATGGGTTAGGCAGAGGGTAAAGCTCCCTCTATACTCCCCGATCAAACAATGACAGGGCAGGCATAGCATATGCTAGATAAGAGCAAGGCTCCTTCTACACTGTCCCATCAAACACTCCCAGGACAGGTACAGCACAGGTTAGATACAGAGTAAACCTACCTCTACACTGCCCCAAACACTCCCAGAGCAGGTACAGCCTGGATTAAATATAGAGGAAAGCTCCCTTTACACTGTCCCATCAACCACTCCAAGGGTAGGCATAGTACATAAGAAATAGATGCAGGAGTTGGCCATTTGGCCCCTCGAGCCTGCTCCGCCATTCAATAAGATCATGGTTGATCTGATCCTGGCCTCAACTCGACTTCCCCGCCCGCTCCCCATAACCCTGGACTCCCTTATCATTCAAAAATCTGTCTATCCCCACCTTAAATACATTCAATGACCCAGCCTCCACAGCTCTCTGAGGCAGAGAATTCCAAAGATTCACGTCCCTCAGATAAGAAATTCCTCCATTTCAGTTTTAAATGAGCTACCTCTTATTCTGAAACTATGCTCCCGAGTTCTAGATTCCTCCATGAGGGGAAACATCCTCTCTGTATCAATCCTGTCAAGCCCCCTCAGAATCTTAAAACGTTTCAATAAGATCACCTCCAAGTTTTCTAAATTCCAAAGAGCATAGGCCCCAACTGCTTCACCTTTCTTCTTATGACAACCTCTTCATCTCAGTCATCAACCTCGGGAACCTTCTCTGAACTGCTTCCAATGCAAGTATACTCCTCCTTAAATAAGGAGACCAAACTGTACGCAGTACTCCAGGTGTAGTCTCACCAATGCCCTGTACAGTTGCAGAAGGACTTTCTTACTTTTATACTCCATCCCCCTTGCAATAAAGGACAACATTCCATTTGTGTTCCTAATTAATTGCTGTAACTGCACACTAACTTTGTGTGTTTAATGTACAAGGACCCCCAGATCCCTCTGTACTATCGCATTTTGTAATCTCTCCCCATTTAAATAATAATTTGCTGTTTTATTTCTCCGACCAAAGTGGATAACCACACATTTTCCCACATTATACTCCATCTGCCAAAGTTTTGCCCACTCACTTAGCCTCTCTATATCCCTTTGTGTCCTCCTTACAACTTGCTAAGTTAGCACAGGTTAGATACAGAGTAAATCTCCATCTACATTATCCATCAAATACTCGCAGAGCAGGTACAACACGGGTTAGATACAAAGTAAAGCTCCCTCTACATTGTTCCATCAAATACTCAGGGCAGGTACAGCATGGGTTAGGTACTTATTAAAGCTCTCTCCAACTGTCCCCTCAAACACTGCTACAGCAGGTACAGCACGGGTTAGATACAGAGTAAAGCTCCCTCTACACTGCTGCATCAAACACTTGCAGGGCAGGTATAGCAAAATTAGATACAGAAGAAATCTCCCTCTACACTGTCCCATCAAAAACTCCCAGAGCAGGTACAGCACGGGTCAGAAACAGAGTAAAGCTCCGTCTACACTGTCCCATCAAACACTTGCAGGGCAGGTACAGCATGGATTAGATAGAGTAATCCTCCCTCTACACTGTCCCATCAAACACTCCCAGGGCAGCTACAGCATGGATTAGATACAGAGTAAACCTCCCTCTACACTGTCCTATCAGACACAACTAGGGCAGGTAGAGTATGGGTTAGATACAGAGGAAAGCTTCCCCGACACCAACCCATCAAAGCTCACAGGGCAGGTAGAGCATGGGTTAGATACAGAGCAAAGCTCCCTCTGAAGTGTCCCATCAATCACTCACAAGACAGGTACAGCACGGGTTATGTGGAGAGTAAAGCTCTCTCTACACTCTGGGGGGAGAGTTGAACAGCCAGAGGTTATGGTTCACATCAGTACCAATGACATGGGTAGGAAGAGGGATGAGGTCCTGCAGGCAAGAGTTTAGGGAGCTAAGAGAGAAATTAAAAAGCAGGACCTCAAAAGGTAGTAATCTCTGGATTACTCCCGGTGCCACGAGCTAGTGAGTACAGATGGCTGGAGAGATGGTGCAGGCGGGAGGGCTTTAGCTTCCTGAGGCATTGGGACTGCTTCTGGGGGAGGCGGGACCTGTACAAGCCGGACGGGTTGCACCTCAACATAGCAGGGACCAATATCCTTGCGGGTGGGTTTGCTAGTGCTGTTGGGGAGAGTTTAAACTAGCTTGGCAGGGGGATGGGAACCTGAAAAAGATTCAATAGGGAGAGTAGTAAAGCTGGAATTAGAAAGCAAAAATAAAGAAAGTGAATTTGAAGGAGAGGATACAAGCAAGAAAAAAAGGTAAAAAAAACAAACTTAAAGGCACTGTGTCTAAATGCACGTAGCATTTGTAACAAAATAGGTAAGTTGACAGCACAAATTGAGACAAATGGGTATGATCTGATAGCCATTAGAGAGATGTGGTTGCAAGGTGACCAGGACTGGGAATTAAATAATTCAGGGGTACTTGACAATCCGGTAGGACAGACAGAAAGGAAAAGGAGGTGGGGTCGCTCTATGGATAAAGAATGGAATCACTACAATAGTAAGAAACTATATTGTCTCAAACGATAAGGGTGTTGAGACAGTTTGGGTGGAGATAAGGAATAATAAGGGGAAAAAGTCACTGGTGGGCCTAGTCTATAGGCCCCTGAACAGTAACAACTCTGTTGGTCGGAGCATAAACCAGGAAATAGTGGGGGCTTGTAAAAAGGGAACAGCAATAATCACAGGTGATATTAACCTCCATATTGATTGGACAAATCAAATTGGTCAGCGCAGCCTTGAGGAGGAATTGATGGAGTGCATAAGGGACAGGTTCCTTGAGCAGTATGTAACAGAACCAACCAGGAGGCAGGCTATCTTAGATCTGATCCTGTGTAATGAGACAGGATTAATAAACAATCTCCTCGTAAAGGATCCCCTCGGAATGAGTGATCATAACATGATTGAATTTCAAATTCAGATGGAGGGTGAGAAATTGGATCTCTAACCAGCATACTAAGCTTAAATAAAGGAGACTATGAAGGTATGAGGGCAGAATTGAGTAAAGTGGACTGAGAAAATAGATTAAAGTGTAGGACAAATGATGAACTGTGGTGTACATTTAAGGAGATATTTCACAACTCTCAAGCAAAATACATTCTAGTGAGGAGGAAAGGGTGCAAGAGAAAAGATAGCCATCCATGGCTAACTAAAGAAATAAAGGATGGTATCCAACTAAAAACAAGGGCATACAAAGTGACCAAAACTAGTGGGAGGATAGAAGACTAGGAAGCTTTTAAAAGTCAGCAAAAAACGACTAAAAAAATGAAGAAGAAAGGGAAGATAGACTATGAGAGTAAATTAGCACAAAATATAAAAACAGATAGCAAGAGTATCTATAGGTATATAAAAAGGAAAAGAGTGGCTAAAGTAAATGTTGGTCCCTTAGAGGACGAGACCAGGGAATTAATAATGGGGAACATGGAGATGGCAGAAACTCTGAACAAATATTTTCAATCAGTCTTTACGTTAGAGGACACCGGACACCAACAATATTCCAACACTGGATAGTCAAGGGGCTATGGGGAAGAACTTAACACAATCACAATCACTAGGGAGGTGGTACTCAGTAAGATAATGGGACTAAAGGCAGATATATCCCCTGGACCTGATGGCTTGCATCCTAGGGTCTTAAGAGAAGTAGCGGCAGGGATTGTAGATGCATTGGTTGTAATTTACCAAAATTCCCTGGATTCTGAAGAGGTCCCAGCAGATTGGAAAACTGCAACTGTAACGCCCCTATTTAAAAAAGGAGGCAGACAAAAAACAGGAAACTATAGACCAGTTAGCCTAATATCTGTGGTTGGGAAAATGTTGCCCTTGTCCATTATTAAAGAAGCAATAGGAGGACATTTGGATAAGCAAAATTCGATCAGGCAGAGTCAGCATGGATTTATGAAGAGGAAGTCATGTTTGATAAATTTGCTGGAGTTCTTTGAGGATGTAACGAACAGGGTGGATAAAGTGGAACCAGTGGAGATGGTGTATTTGGACTTCCAGCAGGCATTTGACAACGTGCCACATAAGAGGTTGCCGCACAAGATAAAAGTTCACGGAGTTGGGGGTAATATATTAGCATGGATAGAGGATTGGCTAACTAATAGAGAACAGAGAGTCGGGATAAATGGTTCATTCTCTGGTTAGCAACCAGTAACTAGTGGGGTGCCGCAGGGATCAGTGCTGGGTCCCCAACTATTTACAATCTATATTAACGACTTGGACGAAGGGACTGAGTGTAACGTAGCCAAGTTTGCTGACAATACAAAGATGGGTGGAAAAGCAATGTGTGAGCAGGACACAACAAATCTGCAGAAGGACATAGACAGGCTCAGTGAGTGGGCAAAAATTTGGCAGTTGGAGTATAATGTTGGAAAGTGTGAGGTCATGCACTTTGGCAGAAAAAAAATCAAAGAGCAAGTTATTATTTAAATGGAGAAAGATTGCAAAGCGCCACAGTACAGCGGGACCTGGGGGTACTTGTGCATGAAACACAAAAGGATAGTATGCAGATACAGCAAGTGATCAGGAAGGCGAATGGTATCTTGGACTTTATTGCAAAGGGGTTGGAGTATAAAAGCAGGGAAGTCTTGCTGCAGCTATACAAGGTTTTGGTGAGGCCACACCTGGAATACTGTGTGCAGTTTTGGTTTCCATATTTACGAAAGGATATAGTTGCTTTGGAGGCAGTTCAGAGAAAGTTCACTCGGTTGATTCCGGGGATGAGAGGGTTGACTTATGAGGAAAGGTTAAGTAGGTTGGGCCTCTACTCACTGGAGTTCAGAAGAATGAGAGGCGATCTTATCAAAATGTATAAGATTATGAGGGGGCTCGACAAGGTGGATGCAGAGAGGATGTTTCCACTGATGGGGGAGACGAGAACTAGAGGGCATGATCTTAGAATAAGGGGCCGCCCATTTAAAACAGAGATGAGGAGAAATTTCTTCACTCACAGGGTTCTAAATCTGTGGAATTCTCTGCCTCAGAAAGCTGTAGAAGCTGGGACATTGAATAAATTTAAGATAGAAATAGACAGTTTCTTAAACGAAAAGGGATAAGGGGTTATGGGGAGCGGGCGGGGAAGTGAAGCTGAGTCCATGATCTTATTGAATGGCGGAGCAGGATCGAGGGGCCGTATGGCCTACTCCTGTTCCTTATGCTCTTCTGTACACTGTCTAATGAAACGTTCCCAGGGTAGGTGCAGCACGGATTAGATACAGAGTAAACCTCCGCCTACACTGTCCCATCAGAGACTCCCAGGGCAGGTACAGCATGGGTTAGATATAGCGTAACACTCCCTGTACACTGTCCCATCAACCACTTCCAGGGCAGGTATGGAACATAAGAAATAGGAGCAGGAGTAGACCATTTGCCCCTTCGAGCCTGCTCTGCCATTCAATAAGATCATGGCTGATCGGATCCAGGTCTCAACTCCACTTCACTGCCCACTCCCCATAATCCTTCACCCACTTATCGTTCAAAAATCTGTCCATCTCCACCTTAAATACATTCAATGACCCAGCCCCCACAGCTCTCTGAGGTAGAGAATTCCAAAGATTCACATCCCTCAGATAAGAAATTTCTCCTCATTTCAGTTTTAAATGAGCGACCCCTTATTCTGAAACTATGCCCTCTAGTTCTAGATTCCCCCACGAGGGGAAACATCCTCTCTGTCAAGCCCCCTCAGAATCTTATACGTTTCAATAAGATCACCTCTAAGTCTTCTAAACTCCAATGAGTACAGGCCCAATCTGCTCAACCTTTCTCATTATGAAAACCTTTTCATCTCAGTTATCAACCTCGGGAACTTTCTCTGAACTGTCTCCAGTGCAAGTATATCCTTCCTTAAATAAGGAGACCAAAACTGTACGCAGTACTCCAGGTGTGGTCCTACCAATGCCCTGTACAGTTGCAGCAGGACTTCCCTACTTTTATACTCCATCCCCCTTGCAATAAAGGCCAACATTCCATTTGCCTTCCAGATTAATTGTAGTAACTGCATGCTAACTTTTTGTGTTTAATGCACAAGGACCCCCAGATCCCACTGTACCACCGCATTTTGTAATCTCACAATTTAAATAATAATTTGCTTTATTATTTCTCCGACCAAAGTGGATAAGCTCACATTTTCCCACATTATACTCCATCTGCCAAAGTTTTGCCCACTCACTTAGCCTATCTATATCCCTTTGTAGATTATTGGCGTCCTCTTCACAACTTGCTAGGTTAGCAGAGGTTTGGTACACAGTAAATCTCCGTCTACCTTATCCCATCAAACACTCCCAGGGCAGGTACAGTATGGGTTAGATTCAGAGAAAAGCTCCCGCCACACTGTCCCATCAAATACTCCCAAGACAGTTACAATATGGGTTAGATAGACAGAAAAGCTTCCTCTAAACTGTCCCGTCAAAATCTGCCAGATCAGGTACAACATGGGTTAGATACAGCGCAATACTTCCTTTACATTATCCCGTCAAAAACTCCCAGGGCAGGTACAGCACAGGGTTAGATACAGAGTAAAACTCTCTCTATACTATCCCATCAAACAGTCCTGGGACATGTACAACATGGGTTAGATACAGAGTAAAGCTCCCTCTAAACTGTCCCATCAAACACTCCCAGGGCAGGTACAGCACAGGTTAGATACAGAGTAAAGCACCCTCTACATTGTCCCAACAAACAATCCCAGGGCAGGTACAGCACAGGTTAGATACAGAGTAAAGCTTCCTCTACACTGTCCCAGCAAACAATCCCAGGGCAGGTACAGCATGGGTTAGATACAGGGTAACTCTCCCTTACTACAACAGTGACTACAATCCAAAAGTACCTCATTGGCTGTAAAGCGCTTTGAGGGTTCAGCTGGTCGTGAAAGGCGCCAAATAAATCCAAGTCTTTCTCCCTCTTCACTGTCCCATCAGACACTGCCAGCCCATAATGAGCAGGGCTCAGGGAGGTTGGTTGCTAGGCACTGCAGTGATGTCATAAAGCAGGGCCATTCAGCCCAGGGGGTCCTCTCCATGTCCCTTTGAAGGTGGAAAGCTGGGACATCCTGTCTCAACACACATCCCCCTGTGCATACTGAGAATCCCCGGGGAAGGCCCAAGGCCCAGAGTGTGGAACACAACCAAGGGGGAAAGAGGAGGAGAGACGGTGCAGTGTGGGAGAGGAGGGAGGAGTCTGCTCATTCCCAGGGGCAGATCAGAAAAAGTGCTTTGAGTGGTGGGTCCAGCAGTGAAACTGAAAACAAACAAAGGGAATAAATAAAGATCCAATCCAAGGGAACAAGCAACGGTCATTTGGTAGACATCACAAACGGCCCAGAATTATTCAATGGGCGAGCATCGATTGCTTATTGTGGGAAGTTCCACACTTCAACCATCCATTGAGTGAAGAAGTGTTTCCTAACATCTCTCCTGAATGGCCTGGCTCGGATTTTAAGGTTATGTCCCCTCGTCCTAGACACCCCAAGCAACAGAATAAATTTCTCTCTATCTACCCGAGCAATTGCTTTCAAATTCACACTAAATTCCCACAGACTCGGTGGAGTATGGGTTAGATACAGAGTAAAGTTTCCTCTACACTGCCGCAGGGCACACTTCAGTGTCCGTCCCGACCGCACTGCTGGCAGCTTATCAATTAAAATTCAGCAGCAGTACAATCTGCTACTGCACTGAAAACTTTCCACCCGCAGCTCCTGATCAGTTTCAGGTTAAAGCTCCTTTTAAACTGCCAGCACTCCCAGGGCAGAGACAGCACGAATTAGGTATACAGTAAATCTGTCAGAGGAAACTGTACCCCAGTGAGAGTCAGTGCCAGAGGAAACTGTACCCCAGTGAGAGTCAGTGCCAGAGGAAACTGTATTCCAGTGAGAGTCAGTGCTACAGGAAACTGTATCCCAGTGAGAGTCAGTGCTACAGGAAACATGCAGCAGAGCCTGGTCTCCAGTCATCTTGGATCCCCTTGCCATTGGACCAAGACCTTGCTCTGCCAAGCCCGTGTGGTAGCGAATGTGCAAGGGCCACCTCACATTAAAAGAATTCACACTATGAGCAATACATAACAATCCTCTTCCTCTGCAGTTATCAATCTATTGCAATTCCCCATGCCTGTAGTTTCGTTATATTACGATTCAAAATATCTTCAGTTATCAGCAACAAATGGCATCTATATCACGCCTTAAACGTAGTAAAATGTCCCAAGGCACTTCACAGGACTGTTAGCAAACAAACTTTGACACCCAGTCACGTAAGGAAATATTAGCACAGGTGACTGAAAGCTTGTTCAAAATGGTAGGTATTAAGGAGCATTTTAAAGGTGGAGAGGTTTAGGGAGGAATTCCAGAGTTTATGGCCTTGGCAGCTGAATGTACGGCCACCAATATTGCTGAAAATTGGGGCTGCTCAAGAGGCCAGAATTGGAGGAATGCAAAGATCTGAGGGTTGTCGCGCTGGAGGAGGTTACAGCAATAGGGAGGGGCAAGGTCCTGGATAGATTTCAAAACAAGGATGAGAATTTTGAAAGCGAGGCATTGATGGACCAGGAGCCAATGTAGTTCAGCGAGCACAGGGGTGATGGGTGAATGGAAATTGGTACAAGTTGGGATGAGAGGGCTGAGGACAGATTGAGTAGAATAGGCCTATATTCTCTGGAGTTTAGAAGAACGGAAGGTGATATCATTGAAACATATAAAATTCTGAGAGGAATTGACATGGGCTGGATAGTCTAGAGTTAGGGGTCCTAGTATTAGGATAAGAGATCGGTCATTTAAGACTATGTGGAGGAGCTATTTCTTCACTCAGAGTTGTGAATTTTTAAAATTCTCTATCGAATAGAGATCTTACTGAATGGCGGAGTAGATGGGAGGGACCGTATGGCCAACTCCTGCTGCTACTTCTTGTGTTCTTGAGTAAGGATACGGGCAGGAGTGTTGAAGAAACAGAAATTTACAGCGCAGAAGGAGGCCATTTCAGACCATCGTGTCCGCGCCGGCCGACAAAGAGCCGCACGGCCCTCGGTCAGCAGCCCTGAAGGTTACATATAAACCTATGAACAATGAACAATGGCGGAAAGGTAAATAGCACCCAGCCCAACCAGAACCATGTGATGTCCTGGGAGAGGCAAAAAACAGGTAAAAACCCAAGCCAATTTAGAGAAAGAAAATGTGGAAAAATTTTTCTCCTACCCATCCAGGCGATCGAAACTAGTCCAGATCACCCTGGCCATATCCGATTCCCTGCAGCACTTACCATTATATCTGCACTGGACAACAAGAGGTGATCTAGTCTAATCCCAATTACCAGCTCTAGGTCCGTACCCTGCAGGTTACGGCACTTTAAGTGCCCATCCAACCATCTCTTAAAAGTAGTGAGGGTTTCTGTATCCACTACTCTTCAAGGCAGTAAGTTCCAGATCCCCAAAACCCTCTGCGTAAAGAAGCCCCCCTTCAAATCCCCTCCAAACCTTCCACCAACCACCTTAAAACTATGCCCCCTAAGTTTAAGCTTATGTTTACGGAGAGTGCGAGGTGTGAGGCCGATCAGAGGGATGGATGAGGGTTTGAGCAGATGAGCTGAGGAAGGGGCAGAGACCGGCGATGTTATGGAGGTGGAAGTAAGCGTACTTGGTGACTGAGGGAATATGGGTTCGGAAGCTCATCTCGGGGTCAAGTACGAGGCCAATCAATAAATTGCAACTCTCCATATCTGTGTTTGAGTATATTAGAATACTACATATCTCTCGTGATTAATGCTTCAATATTAGTAATCAATATAAAGTAGTTATCAATATATTTTCTTATAATTCTAAATGTCCATGAATGAATCATTGATTCTGTGGGTGATAGGCTGTGCTGGTCTTTCAGATGGGTCGTGCTGGTCTTTCAGATGGGTCTGTGCACCATGATCAGTGAATTGACAATGTGCTTCCGGTTCAATCTTTCCATTGGCTTTCTCACCAGATGGGAAATATTTGAACATTGAGATCGGATGGTGTCGTTGTGAGTTCAGCCGCACCTAATGTGCAGAGACTGGTCCATCTGCTGGGCTCTGCCTCAAACTGGAGTCACCTCTTAGATCAAAGCCCTTTACTCTACAACACACACAAGATTCACTGTGACTGTGTTTAGAGACAGAAACTGATCTCACTTTACATCCTGTTAGCGTTAGTGTTTTCTTAGAAGAATCACTCAACACTCAGGGTCGGTTCCAATGCTGAAGCAGCTTTTATTACGCTCAGCGGGAAGGAAAAACTCAGGACCGTATCCAGGTTTCTCTTCACAGAACAAAGAGTTACATGTACCTTTATATGTTTCACAACAGTTACAAAACAGTTTACTGCAGCTACACAGCCCATCACGGCTGGACACAAGCCAATCACAATGATTATAGATTACATATAGGTTATTTTAACCCAATAGAATTCCCCTTATGTCTCAGGAACCATGTGTTCGTCTTTTGTCAGCTTGGGCTGATTGATATAGGTTCTCTCACTAGTTCTTTCTTCTTGGAGAAATAATTGGTATATAGCCTTGTTTACAGCAAATGGTTTCCCTCTTATCTTTCTTCCTGAAATAATTGGTTTCATGGCCTTGTTCACAGGAGATGGTTTCCTTCTTATCTCTGTCTTCCCAGGCATTCCTACAGTGGGCCTCACAGGGTTATTGCTCGGTCAGTGAACGTTCAACAGTTCACAGTTTGACTACCTGATTTCCCATAATGCCTGGGCAGCCATTTTATGTGTGTGTCCATTTAAGCTTATGTGAGTTCTAAATATCCAGCAGGTGCCTAATGCCTAAGTCTATATATATATCTTTCGACTCTCTACAACAATCCCATTGCATGGCCTCATGCTGGATAATTGTACTCGGTGGTTAGTCTCTCCCGGTCTCATTTCCTGTCTTACCTTGTAACCTGTGTGTACTGTCTACAGGACCGGTGTGTATCTGAGTAAATGGCACTTTCTCTTACCTTTCTCCCCAGTCGATCTATTGAAGCGCTTTCAATCGGAAGGGGCTCACTGGTTGGTGCTCTCACAATCCTGTGCTGGTTCACCTGCTGTTGTTCCTCAGTCCACAATCCCCGTTTCCTTCCAGCTGTGGAACTTTCTCAATCACTCCGCCATTCACCGGGAAATCTAATTATCACAGGGCAGAAAATTAGAAGATTAATGTTGTGAAGTGGAATGTAATGTAAAGTGTTTTTCCAACGTTTCAGAACAGTATATATCCAGTATTTCTGTTTGATTTTATCCTTTTCCTCAGATCTCTCCTGCCCGTCTGGACTTACAGAAAATCACCAGAAATCTCCTCGGGTTACACGCTGTCTGATCTCACTGGGCCCCCGGGTTACACACTGTCTGATCTCACTGGACCTCCGGGTTACACACTGTCTGAACCTCACTGGGCCCCCGGGTTACACACTGTCTGAACCTCACTGGGCCCCCGGGTTACACACTATGTGACATCAGTAACCTGGCAATGCAGTCTCTGTGACGTCATGTAGCCTGGCGGGGAGGGCACTGAGCCCAGAGGATGGGTATACTGAGCCTGGCACCAGGGGAGGGCACCGACCCCACAGGATGGGCGTATACTGAGCCTGGCACCAGGGGAGGGCACCGACCCCACAGGTTGGCTGTGTATCTAGCCTGGCACCAGGGGAGGGCACCGACCCCACAGGTTGGCTGTGTATCTAGCCTGGCAGCAGGGGAGGGCACTGAACCCACAGGATGGTGTACACCGAGCCTGGCACCAGGGGAGGGCACCGACCCCACAGGATGGCTGTGTATTGAGCCTGGCACCAGTGGTGATGGGAGGGGGGGGTAGGGCACCGACCCACAGGATGGGCGTATACCGAGCCTGGCACCAGGGGCGGGGAGGGCACCAGGAAAACCATTCGCCCATTGGTTGTCACGTGTGTGTCCAGCGGGGCGGGAGCTGCGAGTTTTACCATCAGTGACAGGCCCAGATTACCCAGGTGTATCGGCGCTGCATGGCCCATGGGACAAGAAGGAGAGAATGTTCTGAAGTTCTATCCTGTACTTACAGTGATGACTTTTGTAAACTCCTTTTAAAGAATATTAGAAGGAGAAGATTAGCACACGGGAACCTCAAACCCAAAGATCACGTCCCTATCTGCCAGAGTCAGTCGATTCATCAAGGTCTGATTATCATCGGCCTTTTACATAAGAACACAAGAAATAGGAGCAGGAGTAGGCAAAATGGCCCCTGGAGCCTGCTCTGCCATTTAATACAATCATGGCTGATCTGATTATAGACTCAGGTCCACTTTCGTTCCCGCTCCCCATAACCCCTTAATCTCTTATCGGTTAAGAAACTGTCTACCTCTGACTTAAATTTATTTAATGTCCCAGCTTCCACAGTTCTCTGAGGCAGCGAATTCCACAGATTTACAACCCTGAGAGAAGAAATTTCTCCTCATCTCAGTTTTAAATGGGCGGCCCCTTATTCTAAGATTATGCCCCCTAGTTCTAGTCTCCCCTATCAGTGGAAACATCCTCTCTGCATCAACCTTGTCAAGCCCCCTCATAATCTTATATGTTTCGATAAGATCACCTCTCATTCTTCTGAATTGCAATGAGTATAGGCCCATTCTCCTCAACCTTTCCTCGTAAGTCAACCCCCTCATCTCCGGAATCAACCTAGTGAACCTTCTCAGAACTGCCTCCAAAGCAAGTACATTATTTCGTAAATATGGAAACCAAGGCAGTATTCCAGGTGTGGCCTCACCAATACCCTGTACAACAAGCAAGACTTCCCTGTTTTTATACTCCATCCCCTTTGCAATAAAAGCCAAGATACCATTGGCCTTCCACTTGCTGTACCTGAATACTAACCTTTTGTGTTTCATGCACAAATAACCCAGGTCCCGCTGCACTGCAGCACTTTGCAATTTTTCTCCATTTAAATAATAACTAGCTCTTTGATTTGTTTTGCCAAAGTGCATGACCCTCACTTTCCAACATTATACTTCATCGACCAAATTTTTGCCCACTTAGCCTGTCTATTGTTTTGCAGGTTTTTTGTGTCCTCCTCACACATTGCTTTTTATCACATCTTTGCATCGTCAGCAAACTTGGTTACGTTACACTCGGTACTTTCTTCCAAGTTGTTAATATAGATTGTAAATAGTTGGGGTCCCAGCGGCACCCCACTAGCTACTGATTGCCAACCGGAGAATGAACCATTTATCCCGACTCTCTGTTTTCTGTTAGCCAATCCTCTATCCATGCTAATATATTACCCCCAACCCCGTGAACTTTTATCTTGCGCAGTAACCTTTTATTTGGCACCTTCTCAAATGCCTTCTGGAAGTCCAAATACACCAAATCCACTGGTTCCCCTTCATCCACCATGTTCATTGCATCCTCAAAGAATTCCAGCAATTTGTCAAACATGACTTCCCCTTCATAAATCCATGCTGACTCTGCCTGACCGAATTATGCTTTTCCAAATGTCCTGCTACTGCTTCTTTAATAATGGACTCCAACATTTTCCCAACCACAGATGTTAGGCTAACTGGTCTAGTTTCCTGCTTTTTGTCTGCCTCCTTTTTTAAATAGTGGTGTTACATTTGCCGTTTTCCAATCTGCTGGGACCCCCCAGAATCCAGGGAATTTTGGTAAATTATAACCAATGCATCCACTATCCCTGCCATTACTTCTCTTAAGATGCTAGGATGCAAGTCATCAGATCCAGGGGATTTATCCGCCTTTAGTCCCATTATCTTACTTCTTAGTGATTGTGATAAGTTCCTCCCCCGCTATAGCCCCTTGATTATCCACTGTTGGAATATTGTTTTTGTCCTCTACCGTAAAGACTGATACAAAATATTTATTCAGAGTTTCTGCCATCTCCATGTTCCCCATCACTAATTCCCGTTCTCGTCCTCTGAGGGATCAATATTTACTTTAGCCACTCTTTTCCTTTTTATATACCGAAAGAAACTCTTGCTATCTGTTTTTATCTTTTGTGCTAGTTTACTTTCACAGTCTACCTTCCCTTTCTTAATAATTTTTTTAGTCATTCTTTGCTGGCTTTTAAAAGCTTCCCAATCTTCTGTCCTCCCACTAGTTTTGGCCACTTTATATGCCCTTGTTTTTAATTGGATACCATCCTTTATTTCTTTAGTTAGCCATGGATGGCTATCTTTTCTTTTACACCCTCAATGGAACTGGAACTGGATTGCAGTGGGACTTTCAGGAGAATATTAAAGATAGGCACCACAGAAATAATTACAATCTGAGCGTCAACATCAGGGCAACTTATTCCCGGGGCATTCATTCATCGTGGGCCACCCCGACCTGTGAGAGGTCACCACCGTGGGTCGGGAGGATAAAAGAGCATACCACTGCAGCTTCCAGAGTGAGCTGCTACAAGTGTGCGACGGCTTCGAGGTGGGCGACTGGATGACATCATCAAAACCCAGATGGCAGTTTGGAGCGTGGGCAGGAACATCGGCGGGGTCCAGGTACAGCGGAGGAGCGGGAAGGTCGGGGCGGATGAGCGGTGAGAGATCGTGGCAGAGGTGTGGCGAATGTTTTTGTGGTGGTGGAACGGTGAGAGATCATGGCGGAGGAATGGTGAGAGATCGTGGCGGAGGTGCGGTGAATGAGGGTACAGGGCCCAGAAGAGCCGAGAGCCCGGGGACAGCACGGACCTGCCCACACTGCGATATGTGTGCGCACTAGGTCCTTGTAGCAGAGCAGGTCTCCTGACATCCTGATTAACCCTTGCCGCTGGATAAAGGCCGAGCTCTGTCAAGCCCGTGTGGTGGCTGGTGTGAGACGGTCACCACACGTTAAAACAATCCAGGCACAGGCATCTTCCACCCTTCAATTGGAGTTCAGGACTGAAATATCGGCTCCTTCATTGAAACATCTGCGAACCCATGTGGAAACAAGTCATCCTGGTTCCAGGGACCGCCAATGATGATGATGAAGACCATTCTCGGGGAGGTTGCGGGTTTTCCCAGGATTCTGCAGATATTGTGGGAGGCAGATTAGTTCTGTGACATTTGCAGATCCGCCCCGGAATAGACAAAATAATCTGTGACCCTCCTGTGAAGCGCCTGGGGACCTTTTACTGCGTTAAAGGCGCTATATAAACACAAGTTGTTGTTGTTGTCCCGCCAATCCCTCTTTTTTCATAGGCAGTCCCTCGGAATCGAGGCAGACTTGCTTCCACTCCTAAAATTAGTTCTTTGGTGGTTGAACAGTCCAATACGAGAGCCACACCCTGTCATAAGTGGGACACATGTTCGTCGGAGGAAGGGGTGGGTGGCACTGATTTATCACACGCTCCTTCCGCTGCCTGCGCCTGACCACTTCACGCTCGCGGCGTTGAGATTCGAAGAGTTCAACAACCTCCTGATCCACTTCCTCCACTTCGGGCGGTCTTTGGCCAGGGACTCCCAGGTGTCAGTGGGGATGTTGCACTTTATCAGGGAGGCTTTGAGGGTGTCCTTGTAACGTTTCCTCTGCCCACCTTTGGCTCGTTTGCCGTGACGGAGTTCTTGCTTTGGGAGTCCCGTGTCTGGCATGCAGACAATGTGGCCTGCCCAGCGGAGCTGGTCGAGTGTGGTCAGTGCTTCAATGCTGGGGATGTTGGCTTGGTCGAGGACGCTAACGTTGGTGCGTCTGTCCTCCCAGGGGATTTGCAGGATCTTGCGGAGACATCGTTGGTGGTATTTCTCCAGCGACTTGAGCTGTCTGCTGTACATGGTCCATGTCTCTGAGCCATACAGGAGGGCAGCTATTACTACAGCCCTGTAGACCATGAGCTTGGTGGTAGGTTTGAGGGCCTGGTCTTCAAACACTCTTTTCCTCAGGCGGCCGAAGGCTGCACTGGCGCACTGGAGGCGGTGTTGGATCTGGTGGTCAATGCCTGCCCTTGTTGATAAGAGACTCCCGAGGTTTGGGGAATGGTCCCCGGTGTCCAGGGCCGCGCCGTGGACCTTGCTGACTGGGGGGCAGTGCTGTGCGGCGGGGACAGGCTGCTGGAGGACCTTTGTCTTACGGATGTTCAGTGTAAGGCCCGAGCTCTCGGCCGCCTCAGTAAATACGTCACAATGTCCTGCAGTGGGACACAGGGGCAAAGGTCACCGCCCGTTAAACATTCAAATATTTCAACCCAACCGCCAAGCTCCGAGCGCGAGCCTCGCTCAACCCAAATCATGGCCGCAAACCCCGCCTCCTGGCGGCGCTGATTGGCCAGGGGCGGCCCAGTGAGGAGCTCCCGGGTGAAGCGGGTTGGCCGTAGCTCCTGTCACGCAGAGTGAGGGGGCGGGTTTCCGGGGCGGGGCTCTCCCGGGGGAAGCGGATTGGTCGGAGCGCCTGTCACTCAGAGTGAGGGAGGCGGGCCCGGGCTTCAGTGGGACTCGGAGCTCGGGCAGTGTGTTTGGGCCGGGCGCCAGTGACGCGGCGCTGGGCCCTTGTGTCGGTGAGTTGGAGCCGGTGGGAGCGGCCGCCTGGTTTTATACCCGGGGGGTGAGGGCTGGGATGAGGGGAGGGGGGGATTGAGGAGGAGGGGGATGTGTTTGCTCCAGTCTGTACTATATATAATGTGTTGAATGTTGTTGTGGATTGTTACACAGGGGAAACACATTGAAATAGTGTTTGCAATGACAGGGTCTGCTGCCCAGTGAGTGAGCCACAGGCCTGGCTGCTGGGTACAGGATGTGCTGCAGAGGGCACAGATCAAATGTTTCATCTATTGGAAGGTAATGCACCTAATTCCGGACCTGCCAAGTCTGTTATTTGGAGTGGGCACCATATAGCGGATCATTTTTAAATTCACAAACCGCAGCCGTGCCTTCAGCTGCCTGGGCCCTGAGCTCTGGATTCTCTCCCTAAACCTCTCCGCCTCTCTACCCCTCTCCTTTAAAGCGCTCCTTAAAACCTGCCTCTTTTACCAGCTTTTGGTCACCTGTCTTAATATCTCCTCACGTGGCTCAGTGTTGACACCGATTTAAGAAGCGGGGTGAAATGCAACTTTTTATTTTAAACACAGCGAGTTGTTGTGATCTGGAACTACTTTTGAAGTGTACTTGTGGTTGTAATGTCGGAAACGTGGCCGTCAATCTGCACACGGCAAGCTCCCACAAGCAGCAATGTGTTAGCGACCAAATAATATGTTTTTGTTGATGTTGGTTGAGGGATAAATATTGGCCAGGGTATTGTGGATAACTTCCCCTGCTCTTCAAAATAGTGCCGTGAGATCTTTTACATCCACCTGAGGAGGGAGGGGGGGGGGGGGGGGGCTCGGTTTAAGATTTCATCCGAAAGACGGCACCTCCGACAGTGCAGCGCTCCCTCAGCACTGCATTGGTGTGTCAGCCTAGATTTTGTGCTCAAGGTTCTGGAGCAGGACTTAAACCTATAACCTTCTGAGTCTTAAAAAAACCCAAATTGGTAATACAGAAAAATAGACAGGAGGAGTTGGGGGCAAGTTTTGCTGCAATTATCTTCCTCCTGTCACACTATATGAAGGCACAGTTTTAAGAGGATGACTTCTTTACCCAGAGAGTGATGAGAATTTGGGATTTGCTGCTGCATGGAGTTGTTGAGGAGAATAGCACAGATGCAATTAAGGGGAAACTAGGTTCTTTATTATTCTTTGTCATCCTTTATTATCAGGGTTCCCCCCCCCCTTTACCATTCAAGCCTGTTCCCCCGTTCAATAAGATCTTGGTTAATCTTCGACCTTAACTCTACTTTCCTGCCCAATCCCCATATCTCTTGATTCCCCCAGAGTCCAAAAATCTATCGGTCTCAGCCTTAACTATACTCAGAGACTGAGCATCCACAGCCCTTTGGGTTAGAGAATTCCAAAGATTCACATCCCTCTCAGTGAAGAAATTCCTCCTCATCTCGGTCTTATATGGCCAACCCCTTATCCTGAGACGATGTCCCCTAGTTCTAGACTCTCCAGACAGGGGAAACAACCTCTCAGCATCTATCCTGTCAGTCCCCCTCAGAATCTTGTGTTTCAATGAGAACACCTCTCTTTCTTCTTGACTCGAGAGAGTATGGGCCCAATGTGCATTGGGGAGGGGGGATAGGATGAGGATGGGGGAGAGGAAGGGGGATGGGATGAGGATGGGGAGAGGAAGGGGGATGGGATGGGATGGGATGAGGAGTGGGAATGGTGAGGCAGAGGAAGGATGCAAATAATCCCTATAATATAATGGTGGGTAATCTTAGTCATGGGTTAAAGACGATCTGTGCATGGGATCTTCTGTTTTTTTGAGGGGGCTGTCCACTATTGTAAGGTGTGTATGTGTGTGCTTAAATTAGACTTGTAGTGTGAAGAATCTGCTCATAGCTGGAGTATGGGTAAGAAATGATTGAATCAGCAACGACAGGAAATGATGCTGTATCAGGACTATCTCAGTCACACACTGTCGCTGACTTGTGTCTGACAGTTTCTAGCAGAGGACATGTCATGCTGCAATAATGGTGTGTGTTAATCCCGTAGAAAGAAAGACTATATCGTGTTTTTCACAAGCTCAGGACATCCCAAAGTGCTTTACAGCCAATGAAGTACTTTTGAAGCGTAGTCAGTGTTGTAAAGTAGGAAACGCAGCAGCCAATTTGCGCACAGCAAGATCCCACGAACAGCAATGTGACAATGACCAGCTCATCTGTTTTAGTGATGTTGGTTGAAGGATAAATATTGACCCAGGACACTGAGGTGAACTCCCCTGCTCTCCTTCCCAATAGGAAACATGGTGTTGCCTGACTTTACATTTTATTTAAATTTCAGGATATCTTGTGAGCTGGAGGAGGGCAGGAATCTTACTGTGAATCTAATGTTGTTGAAGTTTCAAAAGCTCAGTACTTCTGTTCATAGTTCAGCTGATTCTGCATGTCTTAACTCAGTATGTCCCGGCTCAGTGTGATTGGGACAGTCATGCCGCATACTCTGTGTTGATGCAAAGCAGTTTGAGATTGATGGCGAGGGGAGATGTGCAGAGTAACTCTGAAGACCAATAGTTTCCATTGACCGTAGGCCAGGAGAGAGTTTGGCTCCACTTCAGCTTTGCACCAGCTGCAACCATTATGAAGTGAAGTTAAAACAGTTGGTCCAGCTAAGAATTTATTTTAAAATTCACATTTAATCTTTCTAATTTTAACAGAGCCCCGACTCTGCTGTCAGCACCTAGAATCATAGAAACACACAGCACGGGAGGAGGCCATTCGGCCTATCGTGCCTGTGTTGGCTCTTTGAAAGAGCTGTCCCATTAGTCTCACTTCCTTGCTCTTACCCCAGAGCCCTGTGAATGTCTCCTAGTCAACTATTTATCCAATTCTCTATTGAATCTGCTTCCACCACCCTTTCAGGCAGGGCACTCCAGATCACCATAAATCACTGTGTAAAAATGTATCTGCTCATTTATCCCCTGGATTTTTTTTTTGCCATTTGCCAATTATCTCTAGATCTCTGAGTTTCAATCTCAGGAAAAAATGAAGACAATCCTACATTCTCTGAGGAAGAAGAAAACCTTTTTAAGATTTTAAGTTTAAGCTTGAAGAGAGCATCTCCGAAATGAAGGTGAATTCTCAGTGGGCCGATATGGGCTGTGCCTGTACGGGTAGCGTGTTATGCACCCCATGCCCGGCTAACAGAACTCTATACCTGTGCATTTTCAGCAGCCTGGCTTGGTGTTTATTAAGCATTACGGCTAAAGGGATCAAGGGGTATGGAGAGAAACCAGCAATGGGATATTGAAGTTGCATGATCAGCCATGATCATATTGAATGGTGGTGCAGGCTCAAAGGGCCCAATGGCCTACTCTTGCATCTATGTTTCTATGTGCTGGTGACCTGCGATAGTTTTGCTTCCTTTTTTAACAAACTCTTTTTGTCTTCACAGGAACAGTCGAATCAGTCGCAGAACCTCATCGACTCTGAATTTTCGACATTGCGCAATATTTTGGATGAAAAGGAACAGAATTTGGTCGAAGAACTGAATGAGGAAAAGATGATATTTTATTCGGAATGGAGATAAATCTGCGAGAAATCCGAGACCATTCACGATAAGCTTTCCTTGTTGTATATAAATAACCTGAACTTGGGGATAGAAAGTACAAGTTTGAAGTTTGCAGGTGATACAAAACTTGGCAACGTAGTGAATAGTGAGCAGGATAGTAGCAGACTTCAGGAGGACATAGACAGACTGGAGAAATGGGCAGATACAGTTTAATGCAGATGAGTGTGAAGTGATGCACTTTGGGGCAAACAACATGGAGAGGCATTGTAACCTAAATAGTGCTATTTTGTGGGTTGTGAAAGAACAGAAGGAACTGGGGTAAATGTTCACAAACCTTTGAAGGTGGCAGGGCAAGTTGATAAGACAGTGAAGAAAGCTTGTGGGATACTTGGCTTTGTAAACGGGGGCATTGAATTCAATACAAGGAAGTCATGCTGAACCTTTACACATCACTGGTTAGGCCTCAGGGCGGTGGAAGCAGATTCCATCGGGACGTTCAAAGGGCAATTGGACATGTAGTTGGAGAGAACTAATTTTCAGGGTTATGGGGAGAGGATTGGGTGTGGGAATAAATTGGACAGCTCTTTCACAGGATCAACAGCTTTAATCTCCTCGGTGTCTTTGACATCCAGGCCCACATCACATTCCTGCTGTCTACTCTGCTGTGCCTGAATATATGTTTTTCCTTTTAATTTACTTTTTTTTTAAAATTCATTTCACTGAGTCGTGGAAATCTAGAAGTCCCTCCCTTAAAAGACTGAATGCGAGGATCAAACCATTCACCATTTTCCAGACTGAGATGGGTAGATGTTGTTGGTGAAGGGCATCAAGGGATTATGGAGCAGAAGTGGGTAAATGCAGTTGAGGTACAGATCGAACTGAATGGTGGAACAGGCTCCTCCTGTCCCTGTGCACCATCCTCTGCAGTCAGCCATGTTTATAATATTCCCACAACACTGGAGTTCCTGAGTGCTGCAGTAACCTCGTGTTTTGGAATTGCTGATTCCGAATGCATTCAGCATTCACGTCTATACAGCTTACTGTAGATGTTCCATCTTTTGGCCCCTAGTTTACCCTTGTTAATGTTAACCTGGTTCTTGTATATCACCCACCTTCTGTCTAGATTCCACTCTGTAATCAATGTCATGTGGATCACCTTTCCTCCTGGCCTTCTCCCTCCTCCAATGTAAATGCTTCTTGCAGCTACTTCAACGTTCCTGACCAGTTCCATTGTTTTTATTTGGTTATATCTCTCCCATTTTTTCTCAGAAGAACACCACCATTTACTTTTCGAAGTCCCAGTATTATTTTAGCCGCAGGTTGACAGTTATTCATATTTGAAATATTCTTTGCAAACATCTTTTTCACCAAAAACTGTTAGTATAACAAAGGAAATTGCCTTGATTTTTCGAAGCCATTCTTGCATGGGAAGCTTGAGTCCTTACAGGATTTCTTACACTGTCATTTAGCCCTTCCTGCTGCTCCTCCAGTACCTTTTGTCATATATCTTCAATATGCACAGACCTATCTCTCGGTAACCAATTCATCATCATTACCACACTCATCACCCACCTCCCTACAGCCAGAATCTCCCTGCACCTCATCAACTGCATCTTTGTCCTAACAATGTTCTCTGGCTTCTGAACTACTTCCTCCATGACTTGGTCTTCTGCATTAGCAGTTAGTGCTTGATCTATTTGAACGGAGAGCCTTTCCTGTTTTCTTACATAACCCGTAAAATGTAGAAATTGTGTTTTTGATTCCAAAGTCTAAATGGTTAATGTGAACAGCAGTGGTCCCAGCCCTAATCCTTGTGGAAGACCATTATTCATTATTATACTTTTTGTTTCTAGACATTCTATTTTCTCCTTTAGTAGGGATTCCATTATTTTTCCTGCCACCGATGTGAAGCTAACTAGTCTGTAATTACCTAGACATGTTCTATTCTCCTCCTTAAATATAGGTACTCCGTTAGCTGTTCGCCAGTCCTCTGGCAATACACCTTTTTCTGAAGAATTTTTAAATATGTGCAGTAATGCCTCTGATATCTCTTAGATTCTTTTAAAATACGTGGATGCAGAGGTTTTGTCCTGAGTTTGATTAGTTTATTTAATGTATCCCCTTTCTTTATTTTAAATGCACTTCTCATTACTCATGTCATGTCCACCTGTTCTATCTAAATACCGAAGCGAAATAATGATTTAATATTTCTGCCATCTCGCTATCGTTACTCGTGGCATTGCCTGTCTATCCTTTAATGGCCCTATTCCCATCCCAACCTTCCTTTTCCTATTATCTTCCTGTAAAATATTTAATTTTGTTTTATGTTCCTTGATAATTTCATTTCATATTTCCTCTTTGCCTTCCTAATTTTTTTTTTTACTTCTCTCCTGATCCCTTTGTATTCTCCCTTATCATGCCCTACCCTGTTGTTTATCTACTTAATGTATGCCTCTTTCCTTACCCTCAATTGGTCAAATCACTTTCAATCACCTGACACCCCAAATCCTTTCCACCATCCACAAGGTACAAGTCAGGAATGTGATGGAATACTCTCCACGTGCCTGGATGAGTGCAGCTCCAGCACCACTCAAGATGCTCGACACCATTCAGGACAAAGCAGCCGCTTGATTGGTACCCCACCCACCACCTTCATCATTCACTCCCTTCACCACTTTCGCACTGTGGCTGCTATAGGGAGGGAGGAACTATCACTAAAGTAGTAGTACTCGGTAAAATAATGGGACTAAAGGCGGACAAGTCTCTTGGACCTGATGGCTTGCAGTGTGGGGTCCTAAAAGAAGTGGCTGCAGAGATAGTGCATGCATTGGTTGTAATCTACCAAAATTGCCTGGATTCTGGGGAGGTCCCAACGGATTGGAAAACCACAAATCTAACATCCTTATTTAAAAAAGGAGACAGACAAAAAGCAGGAAATATAGACCAGTTAGCCTAACATCTGTCGTTGGGAAAATGTTGGAGTCCATTATTAAGCAAGCAGTAGCAGGACATTTGGAAAAGCATAAATTCAATCAAGCAGAGTCAGCATGGGTTTATGAAAGGGAAATCATGTTTGACAAATTTGCTGGTGTTCTTTGAGGATGTAACGAGCAGGGTGGATAAGGGGGAACCAGTGGATGTGGTGTATTTGGATTTCCAGAAAGCATTTGATAACGTGTCACATAAAAGATTACTGCACAAGATAGAAGTTCCTGGGGTTATCATGGATTGAGGATTGGCTAACGAACAGAAAACAGAGAGTCGGAATAAACGGGTCATTTTCCGGTTGGCAAACGGTAACTAGTGGGGTGCTGCAGGGATCGGTGCTGGGGCCTCAACTATTTATAATCTATATTAATGACTTGGATGAAGGGACCGAATGCAATGTGGCCAATTTGCTGATGATACAAAGAAGGATGGGAGAGCAAATTGTGAAGAGGACACAAGAAATCTGCAAAGGGATATAGACAGGCTGAGTGAGTGGGCAAAAATTTTGCAGATGGAATACAATGTAGCACAATGTGAGGTTGTCCAATGTGAGGCAGAAAAAATAGAAAAGCAATTACAATTTAAATGGAGAAAAATTGCAGAGTGCTGCAGTACAGAGGGACCTGGGGGTCCTTGTGCATGAAACACAAAGTTACTATGCAGGTACAGCAAGTGATCAGGAAGGCAAATGAAATGTTGGTCTTTATTGCCATGGGGACAGAGTATAAAAGCAGAGAAGTCCTGCTACAACTGTACAGGGTATTAATGAGGCCACACCTGGAGTACTGCATACAGTTTTGGTCTCTGTATTTAAGGATATACTTGCATTGGAGGCTGTTCAGAGAAGGTTCACTAGGTTGATTCTGGAGATGGCGGGGTTGACTTATGAAGGTAGGTTGGGCCTATACCCATTGGAGTTTAGAAGAATGACAGGTGATCTTATCGAAACATATGATATGAAGGGGGCTTGACAAGGTGGATGCAGAGAGGATATTTCCACTCATAGGGGAAACTAAAACTAGGGGACATAGTCTTAGAATAAGGGGCCGCCCATTTAAAACTGAGATGAGGAGGAATTTCTTCTGAGGGTTGTAAATCTGTGGAATTCTCCGTCCCAGAGAGCTGTAGAGACTGGGTCATTGAATATATTTAAGGCCCTGAACAAGGGACTGCACAAAGTCGCGCGCTGTGGCTCAGACAATCAACGGTGCAAGTCCCGCCCCTCGGGCTCCCTGATTGTTGGTTGGAGGACCCGCCGGATCACTGCTCCAGGCCGCCCCGCTCACTCCCCATTGGTCGGAAGCTCCCGTCAATGAGGCCATGCGCCCGTGTCACGTGTCCTGCGAGCGCGTTCCGCCAAACTGGTGGAAACTGGACTCTGGACCCGGATGTGCCTACTCTCAGGTTTGGATTTCCCTTTATTCTCTCCCTATCTCCCTCCTCCCTCCTCCCCCCCCCGCGCAATTCTCTACCCAATCGGAGCGGAGAAAACTCCGATTGCAGCTCTTAAACGGACACAAACGCCTTTCCCCGGAAGGCCCCATGCCGACTCCGTGCCACAGGATCCGAGTGTGGGGGGAGGGGGCGGTTGGTGTCCTCTGGGCATGCGCGGTTATTACCATTGCGACCGAGAGGGAGGCGCTGTGCCGGACACGGTTCCCGGGGCGCAGGCGTGGACTCTGGGCTGTCAATCACCCATCAGGCAGTGCGACTGCTGGTGAGACCTGTGACGACATAGAATCCCAGACATTTACAGCACAGGAGGAGGCCATTCGGCCCATCGTGTCCCTGCCAGCCGGCACAGAGCTCTCTGGCCTAATCCCACTTTACAGCTCTTGGTCTGTAGCCCTGTAGGTAACGGCACAAAAAAGAAAGACTTACATTTATACAGCGCCTTTCACGATGATTGGCATCTCAAAGTTCTTTACAGAGAACGAAGTACTGTTGGAGCATAGTCACTGTTGCAATGTGGGAAACGCGGTGGCTAATTTGAGCACAGCAAGCTGCCACAAACAGCAATGTGATAATGACCAGATAAACTATTTTTGTTATGTTGATTGAGGGATAAATATTGGCCAGGACACCAGGGATAACTCCCCTGCTCTTCTTCAAAATAGTGCCAATGGATCTTTTACGTCCACCAGAGAGAGAGCAGACGGGGCCTCGGTTTAATGTCTCATCCGAAAGTCGGCTCCTCTCCCTCAGCACGACACTGGTGTGTCAGCCTAGATTTTTTTTTGTGCTCAAGTCTCTGGAGTGGGACTTGAACTCACAACCTTCTGTCTCAGATGAGAGTGCTACCCACTGAGCCACAGCTGATCCCTCTGCTAAGGGACATAGGTCCTTGCTATCCACTCTATCCAGGCCCTCATAATTTTATACACCTCATTTAGGTCTCCCCTCTAATCCTTCTACCAATTACTTTAATTCTCTGCCCCCTGAGTTATTGACCATTCTGCTAAAGCAAACAGGTCCTTCCTATCCACTCTATCTTGGTCCCTCAAGTGCACATCCAGGTACTTTTAAATGCTATGAGGGTTTCTGCCTCTACCACCCTTTCAGGCAGTGAGTTCCAGACTCCCACCATCCTCTGGGTGAAAAAATCATCTCAAATCCCATCTACACCTTCGACCAATTACTTTAAATCTATGCCCCCCAGTTATTGACCCTGCTACTAAGAGAAATAGGTCCTTCCTATCCACTCTATCTTGGCCGCTCATAATTTTATACACCTCAATGAGGTCTCCCCTCTGTTCCAAAGAAAACAACCCCAGCCTATCCAATCTGTCCTCATAGATAAAATTCTCCAGTCCAGGCAACATCCAAGTAAATCTTTGTACCCTCTCTGGTGCAATCACATCTTTCCTGTAATGTGGTGACCAGAACTGCACACAGTACTCTAGCTGTGGCCTAACTAGAACCCAGCCAGTCAGCACCTTCAGGGGAGGAGAGGGAGGGGAACCAGTGAGTGCAGAACTGAACCCAGCCAGAGTCAGCACCTTCAGGGTCAGAGAGGGAGGGGAACCAGTGAGTGTAGAACTGAACCCAGCCAGAGTCAGCACCTTCAGCAAGAAGGAAAAAATGTTGGAGATGATGTAATGGGTTTGGATTTCAGCATGGGGAGTAGGGATAGTGTGTGTGACGGGGATTTACAGCTGTGGAGACACCAGAGAGGAATGTGTGTACCATAGAAACTAGAATTGACTGTTCTGAATTTCTATCCTGTCCTTAGTGATGACTCTTGTAAACTCCTTTTACAGGGGATTAGAAAGGGAAGATTTGTAGATGGGAAACTCACACCAAACATCACCAAGATCTGACAGTCACTCGATCCACCGCAACATGAATATCATCGGCCTCTGAATGCGGAAAGAGAAATGTTTGTCTGATCTGTCTGCGGGAAAAGATTTCAAACATCAGTGTGATTGGAAAAGTACCGAGACACACACACCCGCGTGAGTGTTCCTGTGCAGACTGTGGAAAGAGCTTTAACCAGTTACAGCCTGAAAAAACATCGCACCATTCACAGCGGGGAGAAACTGTACATATGTTCTGTGTGTGGACCAGGCTTCAACTGATCGTTCAATCTGGAGAGACACAAGGACACCCGCACCATGGAGAATCCGTGGAAATGTAGGGACTGTGGAAAGGGATTCCGTTCCCCGTCCCTGCTGGAAATTCATCGACGCAGTCACACTGGGGAGAGGCCGTACACCTGCTCTGTGTGTGGGAAGGGATTTACTATTTCATCCAACCTCATTGAACACCAGCGAGTTCACACCGGGGAGAGGCCATTCACCTGCTCAGAGTGTGGGAAGAGATTCACTTGTTCATCTCACCTCACTCATCACAAACGAATTCACACTGGAGAGAGACCGTTCATCTGCTGTGTGTGTGGGAAAGGATTCATGAAATCATCTCACCACCTGAGACACCTGCGTTTTCACACTGACGAGAGACCGTTTACCTGCTCCGTGTGTGGGAAGGGATTCACAAATTCATCCAACCTTCTGGCTCACCAGCGTATCCACACTGGGGAGAGGCCGTTTACCTGCTCTGAGTGTGGGAAGGGATTCAGTTAGTCATCCAGTCTGCTGAGACACCAAGTTCACACTGGGGAGAGGCCGTTCACCTGCTGTGTGTGTGGGAAGGGATTCACTCAGTCATGCAATCTCACTGCACACCAAGTTGTTCACACCAATAGGAGACCATTTAAATGTTATGACTGTGAAGAGCTTTAAAAGCAGAAGTGATCTGAGGAAACACCAACGTACCCACACTGGGGAGAGGCCGTTCACCTGCTCTGAGTGTGGGAAGGGATTCACTGCCCCATCCCACCTGCTGAAACACCAGTGAGTTCACAAGTGACTGCAGGGATTGGATTCTGCTGTGAATCACATCGGGACTGAACCGTGTTCATTCTGACAGTTGGGCTGTGTTTCTCCTGTAACTGGGCTGGAATTTTATTTTCTGGATATCTGACAAATAAATCAGCTTTGGTTCCAACACAGTGTGTCGATTCCTTGATTTCTCCAATATAAGAGGAGACTAATTGATATCCTGTTACCGACTGTTCCTTTTTTGGAACTTTTCTCCATTTAACAAAGACCTGTCCTTATGTAGCACCTTACCTGACCTCAGGATGTCCCAAAGTGCCAATGAGGTACAAAAACATCAAAGTACATTTGAAGTGCATTCACTGTTGCAATGTAGGAAATGCGGCAGACAATTTGCACACAGCAAGCTGCCACGAACAGCAATGTGATACTGGTCAGATAATCTGTTTTAGTGATATTGATTGAAGGCTGATGGGGCCTCGGTTCAGCGATTCATCCGAAAGATGGCAACACTGACAGTGCAGCAATCCCTCAGTACTGCATTGGAATGTCAGCCGAGATTTTGTGCTCAAGTCTCTACAGGTGGACTTGAACCCACAACCTACTGACTCAGACAAAACTGCTACCGCTGAGCCACGACTGACACTCGATCATTACTTGTGATTATTTTAGTTCTCATACCTTCGGTTACTCTCATGGACAAACCGCAGCTCGCCATACCTTCCAGAGTGTCTCTCCTAGCCTTGGTATCCAGAGAAGGTATTGGTAACATGTCCATGTACCTGCCTGGAAGTGTTTGATGGGACAACGTAGAGGGAGCTTTACTCTGTATCTAACCCATGCTGTACCTGACTGGAAAGTGTTTATGGCGGACACTAGGTGCTCAGAATACCCCATTCCCCGCCACAGACATCCATCACCTCGATGAGAACATCAGTTAACCCAAAGATAAGAGAAACCCATCAGTTCCTCCCCCGGACACAGATCTGGAGGGACAGTGAGTGTCCCGAACATTGTTGTACAGTGTGCTCGATAGTTCCTCCCATGGTCTGAGCCTTTTGGTGATGATTTGAATTTGATGCCCTCGAATTACTGACTCATCGACTGGTGGAAATAGTTTATCCTCATTTACCTGATCAAACTTTGAACACCTCCCTCAGATCTCCAATTACCCTTTGTTCTAATGAAAAGAGCCCCAGTTTCTCCAATCTCCCCTGATAACTAAAGCCTTTCTTCCCTGGTATCATCTCAGTGAATGTCTCTGCACCCTCTCCATGGCCTCGATATCCTTCCTGGTGTAAGATCCCCAAAACCTGACAATATTCGAACTTCAGCCTAACCAATGATTTGTGCAGGTTTACATGCCCTCTGCCCTTTTGTACTCCACACCCCTATTTATAAAACCTAGGACCCCATGTGCTGTTTAACCACTTTATCAACATAAAATGGCTAAAATACATTGACTTTAACTTAAATGTGCATCATGGGAAAGAGAAGTTTAGTCTGAGTTAGAAACTCAATCGATTCACTGCAGACAGGTCACCATGGCAACACTGATCAGACATTCCATTCACTGAACCCACTGTTGCAATCTGTAATCAGATCGGGGGAAAGAACAGAGTTTGTCTGTCAGTAACCACAATGTAAGCTCAAACCAGAGTGAGTAACACAATAGATTCGATTATAATGTGTGATGTTGATACCTATAATTGTGGAACTATAAGAAATAACAACTAACAGCAGGCAGGAGAGTTTAGGGATATTGAGAAAATTACTGAAGAAAAGTAACTGCTGGGAACCAGGGAAAGTGACCTTGTAAATCACAAATGAGAGAAGTTCCAGCTGTCTTTTCCAAACCCAGCTGGGAAGGCAAAGAAGAGTCTGGTGCCAGAGGTGGATCAGTGCAGGGTATAAAAGTGAGGGGAGACTGATGTAAGGGGGCAGTCGGGACTGGAGACACCGGAGATCAAGCTCAGGGCATCCAGCGGGCTGACCTGGTGTCAGTTACTGTGGACACGCAGGACTTGCATCTTTACTCTGATGTGGTAGAGCACAGAGGATCTGCTCAAATTATATTTCTTATGTTAAAGTTGCTAATAATAATTGAATATTTAAGGTGGAGATAGACAGAGTTTTGAAAGATAAGGGAGTGAAGGGTTATGGAGAGCGGGCAGGGAAGTGGAGTTGAGGCCAGGATCAGATCAGCCATGATCTTATTGAATGGCAGAGCGGACTCGAGGGGCCAGATGGCCTACTCCTGCTCCTATTTCTTGTGTTCTAACACTAGACTCTCGATCCTTAATAAGACAAGGAATTAGCTAGAATCTTACAACCCTAAATCTCTCTGCTCCTCTACTCCATTAAAAGTTTTACCATTTAATGTACATTTCCTCTCTTTTTCTTCCTCCCAAAATCTATCACAGCATATTTCTCTGCATTAAATTTCATTTCACATTTACATGCTCCAATTACTAACCTGTGTATTGACAATGAAGGCACTTAAAGTCGGCTTCAGTTGGCCATGGGTCCTTTTTGGCATTAACTGGAGATTTTGATCATATGCCCCATATACCTAAGCCCAGATCATTTCTCTACATCGAGCAGAGCAATGGTCCCAACACTGACCCTGGGAGACTCCACTGTTTACGCCCTCCAATTCTGACGGGATTGGACAGGTTCGATGCAGGAAGAATGTTCCCGATGTTGGGGAAGTCCAGAACCAGGGTTCACAGTCTAAGGATAAGGGGTAAGCCATTTAGCACCGAGATGAGGAGAAACTTCTTCACTGAGAATTGTGAACCTGTGGAATTCTCTACCACAGAAAGTTGTTGAGACCAATTCGTTAGATACATTAAAAAGGGAGTTAGATGTGGCCCTTACAGCTAAAGGAATGGAGGGATATGGAGAGAAAGCAGGAATGGGGTACTGAAGTTGCATCATCAGCCATGATCATATTGAATGGTGGTGCAGGCTCAAAGGGCTGAATGGCCTACTCCTGCACCTACTTTCTATGTTTCTATGAAGAACCTCCATTAACGCTACTCTGTTTTCTGCCCTAAATCCAACTTCCTATCCAGCTGCCCCACTCCCTTTAATACTCAGCCTTAATTTGATCAACAAACCTCCTGTCCGGCACCTTATCAAACACCTTTTGACAATCCATCTACACAACATCCCCTGCATTTCCTGAAACCCTACTGTCTGTCCTGAATGAATACATTTCACAAACAAATGTTGGAATGTTTGCTCCGCACCACAGCATTTCATCTGTTTAAAGCCACAACAGAAAGATCCCGTTTTCTCAAGATAAATCATCTTTAAAAATGATGCAGTGTTTCAGCCAATGAGGGAGATCCGGGCTCAGCCCCGCCCACTGGGTGGCACAAGCCCTGCCCCTCACACTGATTGGTTGGAGGACCATCTGACGACTAGCTCCGGCCCCGCCCCGCTCTTCCTAACCCCTGGGGGGGGTCTCCACACACCGAGTGCGGCCCCAGGCCCGAGAGACAAACTCCGCATTATCCGCCTCCCCACAACTACCCGCCAGTTTCAGACACAAACCCCGAGACAACCAGCAAATGCCGGGAAATCCCCATCGAGTCAGGGAGCGTCTGTAAATGGAGGAGAAATGGGGACTGGTCAGGGAGCGTCTGTAAATGGAGGAGAAATTACTATTTTTAGTTAACAAATGTATCAGTGATTTTAATGGGACTCTTCCCGTGTCCCAGCTCCTGTAAATACTGGCTGTAAAGGGACCGGATTCTCAGGAGTCTCCACACTACTGGCTGCTTGTGTGTCAGTGATCTCCCATCACATTAATGTGCTTCTGCTGTGTGTGTTTAATAAAGTGCCAGGAGCACTTCACAAAAAGTGGGGAATCAGTGAGTGTGGGACTGAACCCAGCCAGAGTCAGCACCTTCAGGGGAGGGGAACCAGTGAGTGTCGAACTGAACCCAGCCAGAGTCAGCACCTTCAGGGGAGGGGAACCAGTGAGTGTAGAACTGAACCCAGACAGAGTCAGCACCTTCAGGGGAGGGGAACCAGTGAGTGTAGAACTGAACCCAGCCAGAGTCAGCACCTTCAGGGGAGGGGAACCAGTGAGTGTCGAACTGAACCCAGCCAGAGTCAGCACCTTCAGGGGAGGGGAACCAGTGAGTGTAGAACTGAACCCAGCCAGAGTCAGCACCTTCAGGGGAGGAAAGGGAGGGGAACCAAAAATTGAGGAGCACACCCTTCAGGTAACTATACAAGGACTGCAACCTCTCACATTGAATATATACATGGGCCATGGACTCTTCTAGGCTGCAAAAAACAAACCCAGCCTTGGAATCTGGAAGGGTGTTAAGAACGGCTCTCTTGCTGCTGAAACCCTCATTCTTGCCTTTGTTACCTCTAGACTTGACTACTCCAACTCACTCTTGGCTGGCCTCCCACATTCTACACTACGTAAACTTGAGGTCAGCCAAAACTCAGCAGCCCATGTCCTAACTCGCACCAAGTCACGATCACCCACCACCCCTGTGCTTTCTGACCTACATTGGCTCCCGGTTATTTTTCAAAATTCTCATCCTTGTTTACAAATCGCTCCATGGCCTTGCCCCTCCCTGTCTTTTTCAGCCTCACAACCCCACAAGACCTCTGCACTCCTCAAATTCTGCCCTCTTGAACATCCCTCATTGTAACTGCTCAACCATTGGTGGCCGTGCCTTCAGCTGTTTGGGCCCTAAGCTCTGGAACTCCCTCCCTAAACCTCTCCACCTCTCTACCTTTCTTTCCTCCTTTAAGATGCTCCTCAAGACCTATCTCTTTAACCAAGCTTTTGGTCATCTGCCTTAATTTCTTTTATGGCTCAGTGTCAAATGTATCTGTTGTGTCTTGTTACACTGCTGTGAAGCTCCTTGGGCTGTTTTACTATGTTAGAGCCGCCCTATAAATAAAAGTTATTAATAATAATAAAAACTGTTGTACACGACTGCTCCGTGCAACACTCTCCACCCCAGATCCCCAATGGTGCAGGGAATGACCCCTGCATAGAGAGCCCTCCATTGGGGACCCCAGCCTCCGCTGGACAGTAAGATGACCCACCATTGCGACTGAGACTGAGCAATGAACAAAATTCATCAATCAATGTCACAGAAACCCGAGTGCCCGGGTTCTCAGCCCTGGGGCCAAGTACGCTGGCCACCACTTTTCCATCACTAACTCACACCTTAGACCCGGCCCAGTCTGGCTCAGTCACTAAATGCTTTCTAACTGGGATTCTAACTCTGATGGAAAGCTATGAGGCATCATTTTATTGTGACCCCTATCAGAGAGGCTTTTAATGGCTTTAATAAACTGGCAATAAGATTTTTATTTTAAAAATTGGAACGTGGTGAAAAACGCCACGAGCGCTGCCACAAAACTGACTGAGAAATCAGCGCCCCTGCCACAGGACTCAATATCCACCCCCTCCACCTCTGGTGCACTGTGTCTGCAGTATGTACCCTCTTACAAAATGACCATGGTCAGGTCGTGTGGAGTCAAAGGTCAGGTAACAGAATGGATGGAAATATGGCAACAAACTGCCCTCAACTTCAACAAATGATTTCTGTTTTGCAGCCATCTTTCCATCCATTCTGCTGCCTGGCCCTTCACTCCACACGGCCTGACCTTGGTCATCTTGTAGATTTTACATATTGTTGTGGATAGCAAGCTGGTTACAAAACAGGAAACAGAGTAGGGATTAAGAGTAGCTACTCGGAGACTGCCAATAGGCGGGAGATGGTGTTCCACAGGGATCGGTGCTGGGACCACTGTTCTGGCAATAGGTGGGAGGTGGTGTTCCACAGGGATCGGTGCTGGGACCACTGTTCTGGCAATAGGTGGGAGATGGTGTTCCACAGGGATCGGTGCTGGGACCACTGTTCTGGCAATAGGTGGGAGGTAGTGTTCCACAGGGATCGGTGCTGGGACCACTGTTCTGGCAATAGGTGGGAGATGGTGTTCCACAGGGATCGGTGCTGGGACCACTGTTCTGGCAATAGGTGGGAGGTAGTGTTCCACAGGGATCGGTGCTGGGACCACTGTTCTGGCAATAGGTGGGAGGTGGTGTTCCACAGGGATCGGTGCTGAGAGCACAGTTCTGGCAATAGGTGGGCACTGGCGTTCCACAGAGATCGGTGCTGGGAACATTGTTGTTCACCATTTACATAAAGGATTTGGACTCGGGAATCAGAAGTACAATTTCCACATTTTTAGATGACACAAATTGGAAAGTAGATTTAATACTGAGGAAGACTGTGACAAAATGCAAGACATTAATAAGTTTCAGAATGCGTGTGTAATTGGGAAATGAATTTCAGTACAGATCAGTGAGAGGTGGTGTGTTTTGGTAGGAAGAATAAGGAGGCCACATTCTATTTGGAAAATAGGAGTCTAAATGGGGCAGAGGAGCAAAGGGATCGAGGGGTACAGATACACAAATCACTGAAAGTAGCGACGCGGGTTAATACGGCCATTTAAAACAGCAAACAAGTACTGGGGTTCATTTCTAAAGGAGCCTTCTGTTCCGTGCCCAGGAGCTCTGAACCATGGAAGAGAGCGGCTGGGACTCATTTCTTACACACCTCAAGATTAACCCGCACGGTGACTTTGTGTCAGTGCAGAGAGACGAGGAAAACCAAAGTGCCGTTTTCCCCTCTTAGTGTGGCCCTGAAGAATTGTGTCCAGGCTGAGGTTCTGTTCCCGCTGTACGATCCTCTGTCAGAATGAACATGGTTCAGTCCTGCTTGTAATTAAGAGCAGCAAAAACAGCAGAATCCATCCCCTGCAGTCACTTGTGAATTCGCTGGTGTGCCAGCAGGCTGGATGAACGAGTAAATCCCTTCCCACACTCAGAGCAGGTGAACGGCCTCTCCCCAGTGTGAACTCGCTGGTGTGTCAGCAGGTTGCATGACTGAGTGAATCCCTTCCCACACACGGAGCAGGTGAATGGCCTCTCCCCAGTGTGAACTCGTTGGTGTCTCAAAGTCGGATGACTGAGTGAATCTTTTCCCACACACGGAGCAGGTGAACGGTCTCTCCCCACTGTGAACATGTTGATGGCAGCTCAGTTCCCCGGAACTTTTATAGCATTTCCTGCAGTCCGGGCATTTAAAAGGTCTCTCCCCAGTGTGAACTCGTTGGTGTATCAGAAGGTTGCTTGACTGAGTGAATCTTTTCCCACACACGGAGCAGGTGAACGGCCTCTCCCCAGTGTGAGTACGCTGGTGTACAGTGAGTTCAGATGATCGACTGAACCCAGTCCCGCAATGAGAGCACCTGAACGGTCTCTCCCCACTGTGAACACGTTGATGGCAGCTCAGTTCCCCAGAACTTTTATAGCTCTTCCCACAGTCCGGGCATTTAAAAGGTCTCTCATCAGAGTGAACTCGCTGATGATTCAGCAGGCTAGATGACGAAGTTAATCCCTTCCCACACACGGAGCAGGTGAACGGTCTCTCCCCAGTGTGAACTCGCTGGTGATTCAGAAGGTCGGATGACTGAGTAAATCCCTTCCCACACTCGGAGCAGGTGAACGGCCTCTCCCCAGTGTGATTGCGCTTGTGCCTTGATAGGCCAGAGATTCGGCTGAAGCCACGTCCACACACACAACACGTGTACACTTTCTCCCCACCGTCAACGGTGCTTTTTGCTTCCATATTGAAAGGCCGATGATATTCAGGTCCCGATGAATCGAGTGACTGTCAGATCTTGATGCAGTGTGCGATCTGAGCTTCCCGTCTGCAAATCCGCCCCTTCTAATACCCTGTAAAATTAATTTAAAACAGGAAAAAGGGAGTGAGAGAGAGAACCCACAAAGAGGCAGGTTAGAAAATTGAACAATGAATCTGCTAAATTGTGGGGCCGGCACTCGAACAAAGTGACCATGAAAACGGCCGGATTGTTGTAAAAACCCAACTGGTTCACTAATGTCTGACTCTGGCTGGGTTCAGTTCTACACTCACTGGTTCCCCTCTCTCTCCTTCCCCACCCTACAGCCCAGTCATTGATAATCCCCTTCCCCACCCTACAGCCCAGTCATTGATAATCCCCTTCCCCACCCTACAGCCCAGTCATTGATAATCGCCTTCCCCACCCTACAGCCCAGTCATTGATAATCCCCTTCCCCACCCTACAGCCCAGTCATTGATAATCTCCTTCTCCACCCTACAGCCCAGTCATTGATAATCCCCTTCCCCACCCTACAGCCCAATCATTGATAATCCCCTTCCCCACCCTGCAGTCCAATCATTGATAATCCCCTTCCCCATCCTACAGCCCAATCATTGATAATCCCCTTCCCCATCCTACAGCCCAGTCATTGATAATCCCCTTCCCCACCCTACAGCCCAATCATTGATAATCCCCTTCCTCACCCTACAGCCCAATCATTGATAATCCCCTTCCCCACCCTACAGCCCAATCATTGATAATCCCCTTCCCCACCCTACAGCCCAATCATTGATAATCTCCTTCCCCATCCTACAGCCCAATCATTGATAATCCCCTTCCCCATCCTACAGCCCAGTCATTGATAGTCCCCTTCCCCACCCTACAGCCCAGTCATTGATAATCCCCTTCCTCACCCTACAGCCCAATCATTGATAATCCCCTTCCCCATCCTACAGCCCAATCATTGATAATCCCCTTCCCCCCCCCACTACCCAAAACACGGTAACAACACCCCGCCCAGTGCCCAAAACACAGTAACACACACACACACCCCCCCCATGTGCCCAATGTCCGTGTGTGAACCTCGACAGTGAGTGTCGACAGCTATTATTAGGAGCATAGGAACAGGAATAGGCCATTCAGCCCTTTGAGCCTGTTCCACCATTCAATTAGATCAGTATTTTAACTCCGTCTACCTGCCTTGGTTCCATCGCCATTAATACCCTTGCCTAAGGAAATCTATCTATCTCAGTTTTGGAATTTTCAATTGGCCCCCAGCCTCCGTTTTATGGGGAACAGAGTTCCGGATTTCCACTAGGCTTTAAGAGCATAAGAAATAGGAGCAGGAGTGGGTTAAACAGCCCCTCGAGCCTGCTCCACCATTCAATAAGATCATGGCTGACGGGATGGCAGGACTGACATATGAAGAAAGACTGGATTGACTGGGCTTATATTCACTGGAATTTCGAAGAATGAGGGGGGATCTCATAGAAACATATAAAATTCTGACGGGACTGGACAGGTCAAATGCAGGAAGAATGTTCCCGATGTTGGGGAAGTCCAGAACCAGGGTTCACAGTCTAAGGATAAGGGGTAAGCCTATAGGACCGAGATGAGGAGAAACTTCTTCACTCAGAGAATTGTGAACCTGTGGAATTCTCCACCACAGAAAGTTGTTGAGGCCAGTTCGTTAGATATATTCAAAAGGGAGTTAGATGTGGCTCTTACAGCTAAAGGGATTGAGGGTTATGGAGAGAAAGCAGGAATGGGATACTGAAGTTGCATGATCAGCCATGATCATATTGAATGGTGGTGCAGACTCAAAGGGCCGAATGGCGACTCCTGCACCTACTTTCTATGTTTCTACCTCAGCTCCACTTTCCCGCACTATCCGCGTATCCCTTGATTTCTTTACTGTACAAACATCTATCGATCTCAGCCCTGAATATACTCAACGACTGAGCATCCACAGCTCTTTGGGGCAGAGAATTCCAAAGATTTACAACCCTTTGAGTGAAGACATTTCTCCTCATCTCAGTCCTAAATGGCCGTCCGTTATCCTGAGACTGTGACCCCTAGTTCCAGACTCTCCAACAAAGAGAAACAGCCAATCAGCATTTGTGTAAGGAAGTGCTTCCTGACATCACCCTGAACGGCCTGGCTCTGATTTTAAAGTTGTGACCCTTGTTGTAGACTCCCTCACCAGAGGAAATCGTTTCTCTCCATCCACCCTATCTTTAATCTTAAACACCTCAATTAGATCATCCTTTAATCTTCTATATTTCTCATAATTTACAAACGTCATCACTAAGTACAGGACCATGGAATCACTGAAGTTTACAGTAGTGAAGGAGGCCATTCAGCCCATCGTGTCTGTGCCGGCTGACAAAGAGCTATCCAGCCTAATCCCACTTTTCAGCTCTTGGTCCATGGCCTTGTAGGTCGCGGCACTTCAAGTGCATATCCAAGTTTGTTTTAAATGCTATGAGGGTTTCTGCCTCTACCACCCTTTCAGGCAGCGAGTTCCAGACCCCCACCACCCTCTGAGTGAAGAGATTTCCCCTCTAAACCTCCTACCACTTTAAATCTATGCCCCCTGTTTGTTGAGCATCTGCTAAGGGGAATAGGTCCTTCCTATCCACTCTATCCAGGCCCCTCATAATTTAATACACCTCAATTAGGTCTCCCCTCTCAACCTCCTCCCTTCCAAAAAAAAACCCAGCCTATCCAATCTTTCCTCATAGCTAAAATTCTCCAGTCCAGGCAACATCCACCGAAGCACTTATCGTTTTGAAAATTATTGCGTGGAGAGACCTATAAAAAGGCCCAGCGTCCGTGAGTCGTCGGGAGTTCGTGGTGCGTCAGCCAGAGGCTCAGGAGGTGCAAGGAGAGGCCTATAAAAAGGCCCAGCCTCCGTGAGTCGTCGGGAGTTCGTGGTGCGTCAGCCAGAGGCTCAGGAGGTGCAAGGAGAGGCCTATAAAAAGGCCCAGCATCCGTGAGTCGTCGGGAGTTCGTGGTGCGTCAGCCAGAGGCTCGGGAGGTGCGTGGGGAGGCCTATAAAAAGGTCCAGCGTCCGTGAGTCGTCGGGAGTTCGTGGTGCGTCAGCCAGAGGCTCGGGAGGTGCGTGGGGAGGCGGAGCTTGTGCAGCTACAGGGAGGCAAAAAAGTAGAAAGAAATCGAAAGGTGATGTCACAGCCAAGGGGGTAAGTGATTGGCTGGTGATTGGCAAGAAGTTTTTCTTTTTCTTTCTTTATCAGTAAGTAACCTTTTAACATTGTTGTTGCTCAATTAAGTTAATCTAAGGGTTAAATCATGGCAGGAGAGCTCGGACACGTGTTATGCTCCTCCTGTACTATGTGGGAACTCGGACACTTCCGGTGTCCCTGACGACTACTCGTGCGGGAAGTGCATCTGCCTGCAGCTCCTGATGGACCGCATTGCGGCACTGGAGCTGCGGGTGGATGAACTCTGGAGCATCCACGATGCTGAGAATGACGTGAATAGCACGTTTAGCGAGTTGGTCACACCGCAGGTAAAGGGTATACAGCCAGCTCGCGAACGGGTGACCAACAGAAAGAGCAGTGCAAGGAAGGTAGTGCAGGGGTACCATGCGGTCATCCCCCTGCAAAACAGATACACCACTTTGGGTGCTGTTGAGGGGGATGACTCATCAAGGGAAGGCAAGTTCACGGCACTGTGGCTGGCTCTGTTGCACAGGAGCGCAGGAAAAAGAGTGGGAGAGCGATAGTGATAGGGGATTCAATTGTAAGGGGAATAGATAGGCGTTTCTGCAGCCGCAACCGAGACTCCAGGATGGTATGTTGCCTCCCTGGTGCAAGGGTCAAGGATGTCTCGGAGCGGGTGCAGGACTTTCTGAAAAGGGAGGGTGAACAGCCAGTTGTCGTGGTGCATATAGGTACAAACGATATAGGTAAAAAACGGGATGAGGTCCTATGAGACAAATTTAGGGAGCTAGGAGCTAAATTAAAAAGTAGGACCTCAAAAGTAGTAATCTCAGGATTGCTACCAGTGCCACGTGCTAGTCAGAGTAGAAATTGCAGGATAGCTTAGATGAATACATGGCTTGATGAGTGAAGGGAGGGATTCAAATTTCTGGGGCATTGGAACCAGTTCTGGGGGAAGGTGGGACCAGTACAAACCGGACAGTCTGTACCTGGCAGGACCGGAACCAATGTCCTAGGGGGAGTGTTTGCTAGTGCTGTTGGGGAGGAGTTAAACTAATATGGCAGGGGGATGGGAACCTATGCAGGGAGACAGAGGAAAATAAAAGGGAGACAGAGGCAAAAGATAGAAAGGAGAATAGTAAGAATAGTAAAAGTGGAGGGCAGAGAAATCCAAGGCAAAAAACAAAAGGGTCACATTCAGCAAAATTCTAAAGGGGCAATGTGTGTTAAAAAGACAAGCCTGAAGGCTCTGTGCCTCAATGCGAGGAGTATTCGGAATAAGGTGGACGAATTAACTGTGCAGATAGCAGTTAATGGATATGATGTAATTGGCTTCACAGAGACATGGCTCCAGGGTGACCAAGGCTGGGAACTCAACATCCAGGATTATTCAACATTTAGGAAGGATAGACAGAAAGGAAAAGGAGGCAGGGTGGCGTTGTTGGTTAAAGAGGAAATTAATGCAATAGTAAGGAATGACATTAGCTTGGATGATGTGGAATCGGTATGGGTGGAGCTACGGAATACCAAAGGGCACAAAACGCTGGTGGGAGTTGTGTACAGGCCACGAACTATAAGTAGTGAGGTTGGCGACAGCATCAAACAAGAAATAAGGGATGTGTGCAATTAAGATACAGCAGTTATCATGGGCGACTTTAATTTAGATATAGATTGGGCTAACCAAACTGGTAGCAATGTGGTGGAGGAGGATTTCCTGGAGTGTACTAGGGATAGTTTTCTTGACCAATATGTCAAGGAACCAACTCGAGAGCTGGCCATCCTAGACTGGGTGCTTTGTAATGAGAAGGGACTAATTAGCAATCTTGTTGTGCGAGGCCTCTTGGGGAAGAGTGACCATAATATGGTAAAATTCTTTATTAAGATGGAGAGTGACACAGTTAATTCAGAAACTAGGGTCCTGAACTTAAGGAAAGCTAACTTCGACGGCATGAGGCGTGAATTGGCTAGAATAGACTGGCAAATGATACTTAAAGGGTTGACGGTGGATAGGCAATGGCAAACAGTTATAGATACATGGATGAACTTCAACGGTTGTACATCCCTGTCTGGAGTAAAAATAAAACAGGGAAGGAGGCTCAACCTTGGCTAACAAGGGAAATTATGGATAGTATTAGATCCAAGGAAGAGACATATAAATTGGCTAGAAAAAGCAGCAAACCTGAGGACTGGGAGAAATTTAGAATTCAGCAGAGGAGGACAAAGGGTTTAATTAGGAGTGGGACAATAGAGTACGAGAGGAAGCTTGCCGGGAACATAAAAACTGACTGCAAAAGCTTCTATAGATATGTGAAGAGAAAAAGATTAGTGAAGACAAACGTAGGTCCCTTGCAGTCGGACTCAGGTGAATTTATAATGGGGAACAAAGAAATGGCAGACCAACTGAACAAATACTTTGGTTCTGTCTTCACAAAGGAAGACAAAAATAACCTTCCGGATGTACTAGGGGACCAAGGGTCTAGTGAGAAGGAGGAACTGAAGGATATCCTTATTAGGCGGGAAATTGTGTTGGGGAAATTGATGGGATTGAAGGCCGATAAATCCCCGGGGTCTGATTGTCTGCATCCCAGAGTACTTAAGGAAGTGGCCCTAGAAATAGTGGACGTATTGGTAATTATTTTCCAACAGTCTATCGACTCTGGATCAGTTCCTATGGACTGGAGGGTAGCTAATGTAACACCACTTTTTAAAAAAGGAGGGAGAGAGAAAACAGGTAATTATAGACCGGTTGACTGACATCAGTAGTGGGGAAAATGTTGGAATCAATTGTTAAAGATGAAATGGCAGCGCATTTGGAAAGCAGTGACAGGATCGGTCCAAGTCAGCATGGATTTATGAAAGGGAAATCATGCTTGACAAATCTTCTGTAATTTTTTGAGGATGTAACGAGTAGAGTGGACAAGAGAGAACCAGTGGATGTGATGTATTTGGACTTTCAAAAGGCCTTTGACAAGGTCCCACATAAGAGATTGATGTGCAAAATCAAAGCACATGGTATTGGGGGTAATGTACTGACGGGGATAGAGAATTGGTTGGCAGACAGGAAGCAGAGAGTCGGGATAAACGGGTCCTTTTCGGAATGGGAGCCAGTGACTAGTGGAGTGCCGCAGGGCTCAGTGCTGGGACCCCAGCTCTTTACAATATACATACATTTTTTGGATGAAGGAATTGAGTGTAATATCTCCATATTTTCAGATGACACTAAACTGGGTGGTGGTGTGAGCTGTGAGGAGGATGCCAAGAGGCTGCAGGGTGATTTGGACCGGTTAGGTGAGTGGGCAAATGCATAGCAGATGCAGTATAATGTGGATAAATGTGAGGTTATTCACTTTGGTGGCAAAAACACAAAGGCAGAATATTATCTGAATTGCGGCAGATTAGGAAAAGGGGAAGTGCAACGAGACCTGGGTGTCATGGTTCATCAGTCATTGAAAGTTGGCATGCAGCTACAGCAGGCGGTAAAGAAGGCAAATGGCATGTTGGCATGTTGGCCTTCATAGCTTGGGGATTTGAGTATAGGAGCAGGGAGGCCTTACTGCAATTGTACAGGGCCTTGGTGAGGTCTCACCTGGAATATTGTGTACAGTTTTGGTCTCCTAATCTGAGTAAGGACGTTCTTGCTATTGAGGGAGTACAGCGAAGGTCCACCAGACTGATTCCAGGGATGGCTAGATTGACACATGAGGAGAGACTGGATCAACTCAGACTTTATACACTGGAGTTTAGAAGGATGCGAGGGGATCTCATAGAAATATATAAGATTCTGACGGGACGCGACAGGTTAGATGCAGGAAGAATGTTCCCGATGTTGGGGAAGTCCAGAACCAGGGGATACAGTCTCAGGCTACAGGATAGACCATTTAGGGCTGAGATGAGGAGAAACTTCTTAACTGAGAGAGTTGTTAACCTGTGGAATTCCCTGCCGCAGAGAGTTGTTGATGCCAGTTCATTAGATATATTCAAGAGGGAGTTAGATATGGCCCTTACAGCTAAAGGGATCAAGGGGTGTGGAGAGAAAGCAGGAAAGGGGTACTGAGGTGAATGATCAGTCCTAATCTTACTGAATGGTGGTGTAGGCTCGAAGGGCCGAATGGCCGACTCTTGCACCTATTTCCTATGTTATTATTGATGAACTTTTCAAAGTGTGTTGCCCAGAATTGAGCCCAACCCTCAATATCTGAGGTCTAACTAGTGACTGATAAAGGTTGACCATAATGAGCTTGTTGTTGTGCTCTATACTGCTATTAATGCTTTAACAGATTGATCAGCGGATCCTGCCCCTCACAGATTTGTGGTCACCTTTAAATTGGACCATTTGGTTTAGAATGCCTCCCATTTTTCTCCTGCTTCCAGAATGCATTAAATGGGGTGTCCCTGGGAGCCCGCGGGCGGGCGGGACAACCCCGGGCTCAGCCTCTGGCCTGTTATTGGGCCCTGGGCCCTACACCAGGTGTTTATGTCACTCACCAGCCCCACTCGCGGCTCCAATTCCTGCCCCGCGCCGACAACCCACCGTCTCGTGTCCCGCATCATCCGGGTTCCACCAACTGTCGCCACCGCCGCCCGCGCATGCTCAGTGCTGGAGATCCGGGCTCAGCCCCGCCCACTGGGGGGGGATGGTGGCCGCAAGCCCCGCCCCTCGCACACTCCGATTGCTTGGAGGACAAACCGCCCGCTCGGTCCTCCAGCCCCGCCCGCTCGGTCCTCCAGCCCCGCCCCCTGCTCATCCTATTGGACCGGAGCCGCCGTCAATCACCCGTGCAGCGTGAGCTGAGCATGCGCGGTGGGGCGGCTGTGTCTGACGCAGCGGCTGAGAGATGGGCGGAGGGAGGGAGCGGGTTAATAAACCCCGGGGGGCCGCGGGCTTCACACACACCGAGTGCGGGCCCAGGCCCCGCCGTCCCGCCCGAGAGACAATACTCAGCATTATCCGCCTCACACACACCTGCTGTGGGCCTTCGGCCTTTCCCCGAGTGGGGGGGGGCAGCTGCGGGGCTTTTTCCCGGTGATAGGCCCTTTTTGGGGGGACAGAATGTTGTGTCGGATCTAGAATTGTCTGTTCTGTATCTCTATCCTGTATTTAAAGTAACAATGTTTGTAAGCACCATTTATTTGCCGGGTATTAGAAGGGGAGGATCTGCAGCTGGGAAACTCAATCCAAACATCGCCTCAAGATTTGACAGATTCCCGGATTGATCAGGATCACCTTCTCATCAGCCTTTGTAAAAACACCAATCACAGCGGGGAGAAACAGGACACATGTTGTGTGTGTGGATACACCTTCAACCAATCGTTCAGCCTGTGAGACCCGTGCACCCACCTGACTCAACACTGTAAATGTGGGGACAGTGGGAATGGATGGTGTTGTACATGGAAAGTGATTCAGTCGCTCATCTCACCAACAGACATTCGAGGAGTTAGATAACAGACTTTCTCCTGTGAATATAGAGCTGGTTTATTGGGCCGTGACGTGTTTACTTATTCATCTTGTTGACTCTAAATCTTTGCCAATTATTTGATGTGATCGGTTTACATGTGCGTCTTTTAAAAAATATGTTTGCTGAGTGGATTCAAATACAAATTGAAACCAGGTTTGCAGGCGTGATGCTCCATTCACATATCGAAGGTGAGAGAGATACTGTGGGGCACACGCTAAGTCCAGTATCTGAAGGTGATTAACAGACTGGGTTTTATGTTTAGTGATCCTGGGCGTGTTATCAACACCTTCCCTGGATACCAAGGCTAGATCAACTCTGGAAGGTATGGGAAACTGGGACTTGCCCCTGAGAGTAACCGAAGGTATAAGAACTAAAATAATCCAGAGTTAGAAAGGAGAAAAGGCCCAAAATGGAGCAGTCAGCAACAGGATGTCAATTAGTCTCTTCTTATTTTGGATTCATCAAATATCGACACACTCTGTTATTTGAAAAACAAAATATTAAAATCCAGCCCAGTTATAGGGGTTATTAACATCAGCAGAAACAATCCCCAACTGACAGAATGAACACGATTCAGTTAAGATGTGATTAACAGCAGCAATAACAGAATAATCCAATCCCTGCAGTCACATGTGAACTCGCTGGTGTCTCAGCAGGTCAGATGATGTCATGAAACTCTTTTTGGAGTTCACCTGCAAAACATAAAACATTAAACGGTGCCACCCGACCTGGGTGACACTCCAGACATTTAATAGGCCCTTTTTTTTTTCCACCCTTTGTTTTTTTTTGTGTTTTTCTTTTTTTGGGTTTTTTTTTTGGGCACTAAAATCACAATTTTCCCCAGTGCCCCCTATAAAAGGGAAGGGGGACACTAAAAGCACCGGCAATTAAAACAAATTAAACTTTAAAACGTAAAATCAAATTAAAATTTGGTTGCCGGGCGTGATGATGCACTCCAGTCCCTCCGGTGCCCACCTCTCGCGGAAGGCCGCGAGCGTACCGGTGGACACCGCGTGCTCCATCTCCAAGGACACCCTGGACCGGATGTAAGAGCGGAAGAGAGGCAGGCAGTCAGGTTGAACGACCCCCTCGACCGCCCGCTGCCTGGACCGGCTGATGGCACCCTTGGCCGTGCCCAGGAGCAGTCCTACGAGGAGGCCTTCGGACCTACCCGCTCCCCTCCGCACAGGGTGCCCAAAGATCAGGAGAGTGGGACTGAAGTGCAGCCAGAATTTCAGGAGCAGCCCCTTCAAATAATGGAACAGGGGCTGCAACCTCGTGCACTCAATAAAAACATGGAACACGGACTCCTCCAGACCGCAGAAATTGCAGGCGGCCTGGGAGTCCGTGAACCGGCTTAAAAATTTGTTGCACGGCACTGCTCCGTGCACCACCCTCCAGGCCAAGTCCCCGATGAATAGTGGGAGGACCCCTGCGTAGAGTGCCCTCCATCGGGGACCCCCGCCTCCTCCGGACGGCAAGATGGTACGCCATGGCGTGTCCGGACGGCCGGCGAGGATGGCAAAGTTGAGGGTGTGCAGGAGCAGCCCGTACAGGAAACCCCTCCGCGCGGAACTGAAAGGCACGGAGGGGATTTCCCCGAGGCGGCTCAAGTTGTGAGGCGCCGGCTCCGGGGTTTGGCGCCGATGAGGAATTCTCAGATGATGTCATGAAACTCTTTTGAGTTTACCTGCAAAAACATAAACATTAAAACCATGCCACCCGACCTGGGTGACACAGCAGACATTTTCAAGGCCACTTTTTTTTTAAATTTATTTATTTTTTGTTTTTTTTGGGGCGCTAAAATCAAATTTTTTTCCAGTGCCCCCTATAAAAGGAGAGGGGGACACTAAAAGCACCGGCAATGAAAACAAATTAAACTTTAAAACGTAAAATCAAATTAAAATTTGGTTGCCGGGCGTGATGATGCACTCCAGTCCCTCCGGTGCCCACCTCTCGCGGAAGGCCGCGAGCGTACCGGTGGACACCGCGTGCTCCATCTCCAAGGACACCCTGGACCGGATGTAAGAGCGGAAGAGAGGCAGGCAGTCAGGTTGAACGACCCCCTCGACCGCCCGCTGCCTGGACCGGCTAATGGCACCCTTGGCCGTGCCCAGGAGCAGTCCTACGAGGAGGCCTTCGGACCTACCCGCTCCCCTCCGCACAGGGTGCCCAAAGATCAGGAGAGTGGGACTGAAGTGCAGCCAGAATTTCAGGAGCAGCCCCTTCAAATAATGGAACAGGGGCTGCAACCTCGTGCACTCAATAAAAACATGGAACACGGACTCCTCCAGACCGCAGAAATTGCAGGCGGCCTGGGAGTCCGTGAACCGGCTTAAAAATTTGTTGCACGGCACTGCTCCGTGCACCACCCTCCAGGCCAAGTCCCCGATGAATAGTGGGAGGACCCCTGCGTAGAGTGCCCTCCATCGGGGACCCCCGCCTCCTCCGGACGGCAAGATGGTACGCCATGGCGTGTCCGGATGGCCGGCGAGGATGGCAAAGTTGAGGGTGTGCAGGAGCAGCCCGTACAGGAAACCCCTCCGCGCAGAACTGAAAGGCACGGAGGGGATTTCCCCGAGGCGGCTCAAGTTGTGAGGCGCCGGCCCCCGAGGGAGGTTCCGGGGTTTGGCGCCGATGAGGAATTCTCAGATGATGTCATGAAACTCTTTTTGGAGTTCACCTGCGAAAACATAAAACATTAAACCGTGCCACCCGACCTGGGTGACACGCCAGACATTTACAAGGCCCTTTTTTCCTTTTTTTGTTTTTTTTTGTGTTTTTCATTTTTTTTTGGATTTTTTTTTTGGGCGCTAAAATCACATTTTTCCAGTGCCCCCTATAAAAGGGAAGGGGACACTAAAAGCACCAGCAATTAAAACAAATTAAACTTTAAAACGTAAAATCAAATTAAAATTTGGTTGCCGGGCGTGATGATGCACTCCAGTCCCTCCGGTGCCCACCTCTCGCGGAAGGCCACGAGCGTACCGGTGGACACCGCGTGCTCCATCTCCAAGGACACCCTGGACCGGATGTAAGAGCGGAAGAGAGGCAGGCAGTCAGGTTGAACGACCCCCTCGACCGCCCGCTGCCTGGACCGGCTGATGGCACCCTTGGCCGTGCCCAGGAGCAGTCCTACGAGGAGGCCTTCGGACCCACCCGCTCCCCTCCGCACAGGGTGCCCAAAGATCAGGAGAGTGGGACTGAAGTGCAGCCAGAATTTCAGGAGCAGCCCCTTCAAATAATGGAACAGGGGCTGCAACCTCGTGCACTCAATAAAAACATGGAACACGGACTCCTCCAGACCGCAGAAATTGCAGGCGGCCTGGGAGTCCGTGAACCGGCTTAAAAATTTGTTGCACAGCACTGCTCCGTGCATCACCCTCCAGGCCAAGTCCCCGATGAATAGTGGGAGGACCCCTGCGTAGAGTGCCCTCCATCGGGGACCCCCGCCTCCTCCGGACGGCAAGATGGTACGCCATGGCGTGTCCGGACGGCCGGCGAGGATGGCAAAGTTGAGGGTGTGCAGGAGCAGCCCGTACAGGAAACCCCTCCGCGCGGAACTGAAAGGCACGGAGGGGATTTCCCCGAGGCGGCTCAAGTTGTGAGGCGCCGACTCCGGGGTTTGGCGCCGATGAGGAATTCTCAGATGATGTCATGAAACTCTTTTAGGAGTCTACCTGCAAAACATAAACAACATTAAACTGTGCCACCCGACCTGGGTGACACAGCAGACATTTTCAAGCTCCTTTTTTTTTTTTTTTTTTTTTTTTTTTTTTTGGGGCGCTAAAATCAAATTTTTCCAGTGCCCCCTATAAAAGGAGAGGGGGACACTAAAAACACCGGCAATTAAAACAAATTAAACTTTAAAACGTAAAATCAAATTAAAATTTGGTTGCCGGGCGTGATGATGCACTCCAGTCCCTCCGGTGCCCACCTCTCGCGGAAGGCCGCGAGCGTACCGGTGGACACCGCGTGCTCCATCTCCAAGGACACCCTGGATCGGATGTAAGAGCGGAAGAGAGGCAGGCAGTCAGGTTGAACGACCCCCTCGACTGCCCGCTGCCTGGACCGGCTGATGGCACCCTTGGCCGTGCCCAGGAGCAGTCCTACGAGGAGGCCTTCGGACCCACCCGCTCCCCTCCGCACAGGGTGCCCAAAGATCAGGAGAGTGGGACTGAAGTGCAGCCAGAATTTCAGGAGCAGCCCCTTCAAATAATGGAACAGGGGCTGCAACCTCGTGCACTCAATAAAAACATGGAACACGGACTCCTCCAGACCGCAGAAATTGCAGGCGGCCTGGGAGTCCGTGAACCGGCTTAAAAATTTGTTGCACAGCACTGCTCCGTGCATCACCCTCCAGGCCAAGTCCCCGATGAATAGTGGGAGGACCCCTGCGTAGAGTGCCCTCCATCGGGGACCCCCGCCTCCTCCGGACGGCAAGATGGTACGCCATGGCGTGTCCGGACGGCCGGCGAGGATGGCAAAGTTGAGGGTGTGCAGGAGCAGCCCGTACAGGAAACCCCTCCGCGCGGAACTGAAAGGCACGGAGGGGATTTCCCCGAGGCGGCTCAAGTTGTGAGGCGCCGACTCCGGGGTTTGGCGCCGATGAGGAATTCTCAGATGATGTCATGAATCCCATTTCACACTCAGAGCAGGTGAACAGCCTCTCCCCAGTGTGATTGTGACAATGCATTTCCAGTTTACAAGGTTGGGTTCAGTTCTGCATCCACTGTGCGCAGAGTGACAACAAAATCAATGAGCTGCTAATTTTCTCTGCTGGATAATGGGCCTTTTGTGCTGGCCCAATAGGGTGAGCCCGGACTGGCCCACTAGGGTGAGCCCGGACTGGCCCAATAGGGTGAGCCCGGGCTGGCCCAATAGGGTGAGCTCGGGCTGGCCCAATAGGGTGAGCTCGGGCTGACCCAATAGGGTGAGACCAGGCTAGCCCAATAGGGTGAGCCCGGGTTGACCCAATAGGGTGAGCCCAGGTTGACCCAATAGGGTGAGCCCAGGTTGACCCAATAGGGTGAGCCCAGGTTGACCCAATAGGGTGAGCCCGGGTTGACCCAATAGGGTGAGCCCGGGTTGACCCAATAGGGTGAGCTCGGGCTGACCCAATAGGGTGAGCCCAGGTTGACCCAGGGACATCAGACAACAATCAGCACAAGGTTCCCTTTCAGGGGCCACTGACCTGGGCACAAACATGTGTCCAATCAAACTGACAGACATCCTGAAGCCCCGCCCACCCATTGTCCCTGCCGTGTCGAAGCTCCGAGTCGAGCGCTTGCTTTGGGAGTGTCCTATTGGGCATATGGACAGCTGAATGTGAAGATTACACTCCATAATCCCTCACGTTTAACAGTGTCAAAGGCCTTGGTCAGGTCAAAGAAGGTTGAACCAATCCCACAGTCACTGACACCAATCTCCTCCCATGTGATATAAATCGACACTTGTCACTGACACCAAGTGGATTGGGAAAATATGTTCAAGAGTAAGACTGTAGAAACACAATGGCAAACATTTAAGGAGATATTACATAACTCTCAGCAAAGATTTATTCAAGTGAAAATAAAGATGCTAAGAGAAGGATGAACCATCCCTGGCTAACTAAGGAAGTAAAGGATGGTGTCAAATTGAAAAAAGGCATACAATGTTGCGAAGGACAGTGGAAGGCCAGAGGATTGGGAAATTTTTAGAAACCAGCAAATGACGACTTAAAAAATGATAAAAACAGAGAAGATAGCAGATGGAGCAAACTAACAAGAAATATAAAAACAGACAGTAAGAGCTTCTACAGGAATATAAAATGGAAACGAGTAGCTAAAGTAAACATTGGTCCCTTAGAAGATGAGACTGGAGAATTAATAATGGGAAACACGGAAATGGCAGAGACTTTGAACAAATATTTTGTATCGGTCTTCACGGTAGAGGATACTAAAAACATCCCAACAGTTGATAATCAAGGAGCTAATGCGGGGGCGGGGGGGGTAACTTAAAACAGTCACTGTCACTAGAGATTAAGTACTAATCAAACTAATGGGACTAAAGGTGGACAAGTCTCCTGGACATGATGACATGCATCCTAGGGTCTTTAAAGAAGTGGCTGCAGAGATAGTGGATGCATCGGTTGTAATCTACCAAAATGCCCTGAATTCTGGAGAGATCCCAGCGGACTGGAAAACCGCAAATGTACATCTCTAATTAAGAAACGAGGGAGACAGAAAGCAGGAAACTATAGACCAGTTAGCCTACCATCTGTCATTCAGAAAATACTGGAGCCTATCATTAAGGAAGTAGTAGCAGAACATTTAGGAAATTATATTGCAGTCAAGCAGAGTCAGCATGGTTTCATGAAAGGGAAATCATGTTTGACAAATTTCCTGGAATTATTTGAGGATGTAACAAGCAAAGTGGATAAAGGAGAACCAGTTGATGTCATATATTTGGATTTCCAGAAAGCATACCATATGGTGCCACACAAAAGGTTACTTCACAAACTAAGAGTTCACGGGGTTGCGGGTAATATATCAGCATGGATAGAGGATTGGCAAACTAACAGAAAACTAACAGAGAGTCAGGATAAATGGATCATTTTCAGCTTGGCAAACTAACTAGTGGGGTGCCGCAGGGATCAGTGCTGGGGACTCAACTATTTACAACTAATATAAATAACTTGGCTGAAGGGGCTGAGTGTAACATAGTCAACTTTGCTGATGATACAAAGATAGGTTGTGAGGAGGACGCAAAGAATCTACAAGGTGACATAGATAGGCTCAGTGAGTGGGCAAAAATATGGCAGATGGACGATAATGTGGTAAAATGTCAGGTTATCCCTTTTGGTAGGAAAAATAAAAAAGCAAAGAATTATTTAAATGGGGACAATTACAAAATGCTGTAGTACAGAGGGATCTGGAGGTTCTTGTACATGAAACTCAAAAAGTTAGCATGCAAGTACAGCAAGTAATCAGGAAGGCAAATGGAATGCTGGCCTTTATTGCAAGGGGGATGGAGTATAAAAGTAGGGAAGTCTTGCTACAACTGTATAGGGTATTGGTAAGACCACACCTGGAGTACTGTGTACAGTTTTGCTCTGGATTTGTCTCTATTCCCGTGCCGAGGGGATTGTTACACCAGACGGGAGGGGCTACATTTGGGGACACTGATTCTCCACCAATTCCCATTCCCCTTCTTTCTGGTGGATAATGGAGGGGCCACTGTGTGTAATGTGCAAGTCAGTAAGAATTGTCAGCAAGCTCTTTGTAATTGGAGATTTTATTCAGTGGAAACTTTGACACAATTGTAGATTTTGTAACAAAGGTCAATTTAGAATTAAAGTAAAAATTCATAATTTTATTGCAAAGTGAATATCTGTTGAGAGTTTCTGAATTAAGGGGAAAGATAACATACAGCGTTTCTTAAGTGGACACTGCAGCCCCAAGAACACAATCAGTAATCTATCTAGAATATTAAAGTCCAGCACGTTATAGGGTTATTAACATCAGCATAAATAAACCCCAAATGTCAGAATGAACATGGTTCAGTCAGGATGTGATTAAAAGCAGCAAGAACAGCAGAATCCCACCCCTGCAGTCACTTGTGAACTCGCTGGTGTGTCAACAGGGTGGATGATCGAGTGAATCCCTTCCCACACTCAGAGCAGGTGAACGGCCTCTCCCCAGTGTGAACTCGCTGATGTGTCAGCAAGTCGGATGACTGAGTGAATCCCTTCCCACATTCAGAGCAGGTGAACGGCCTCTCCCCAGTGTGAAATTGCTGGTGTCTCAGCAGGGTGGATGACTGAGTGAATCCTTTCCCACACTCAGAGCAGGTGAACGGCATCTCCCCAGTGTGAACTCGCTGTGTGTTAGCAGGATGGATGACTGAGTGAATCGTTTCCCACACACGGAGCAGGTGAATGGCCTCTCCCCAGTGTGAACTCGCTGGTGTTTCAGCAGGTTGGATTGCTCAGTGAATCGCTTCCCACACTGAGAGCAGGTGAATGGTCTCTCCCCAGTGTGAACTCGCTGGTGTTTCAGCAGGTCGGATGATGCATTGAATCCCTTCACACTCAGAGCAGTGAATGGCCTCTCCCCGGTGTGAACTCGCTGGTGCATCAGCAGGCTGGATGACCCACTGAATGCCTTCCCACACTCAGAGCAGGTGAAAGGTCTCTCCCCAGTGTGAACTCGCCGGTGGGCGACAAGTTGGGATGACTGAGTGTATCCCTTCCCACACTCAGAGCAGGTGAATGGCCTCTCCCCACTGTGACTGCGTCGATGAATTTCCAGCTCAGACGGTGATCTGAATACCTTCCCACAGTCCCCACATTTCCACGGTTTCTCCGTGGTGCGGGTATCCTTGTGACTCTCCATGGTTGGACAATCAGTTGAAGCCTCGCCCACTCACACAAGACGTTTACAGTTTCTTTGCACTTTGAATGGTGTGATGTTTTTTCAGGCTGTGTAACTGGTTAGAGCTCTTTCCACAGTTAGTGCACTGGAACACTCACTCGGGTGTGTGTGTCTCGGTACATTTCCAGTCAGGATGATAATTGAAATCTTTTCCAACAGACAGAACAGACAAACATTTCTCCTTCCATTTTCAAAGGCCGATGATATTCAGGTCCTGATGAATCGACTGCCTCCATCAGATCTTGACCCGATGTTTGGTTTGTATTTCCTGTCTGAAAGTTTCCCCTTCTAATACGCTGTAAAAGGAGATAACAAAACTCATCACTGTAAGGCGGGAGTCGAGAGAGGCAGCGTCCTATAAAAGGCTCAGCAGTCCGGGGAGCATCGAGAGAGGCGGGAGTCGAGAGAGGCAGCAGCCTATAAAAGGCTCAGCAGTCCGGGGAGCGTCGAGAGAGGCGGGAGTCGAGAGAGGCAGCGGCCTATAAAAGGCTCAGCAGTCCGGGGAGCGTCGAGAGAGGCGGGAGTCGAGAGAGGCAGCAGCCTATAAAAGGCTCAGCAGTCCGGGGACCGGTGCAGCTCCAGCTGGGAGAGAAGGCAAAAAAGAAGTAGAAAGAAATCAAAAGGTGACGTCACAGCCAACGTGGTAAGTGATTGGCTGCGGATTGGTGAGTAGTTTTTCTTTTTCTTTTTCTTTATTAGTCAGTAACTTTTAACATTGTTGTCGCCAATTTAAGTGTATCTAAGGGTTAAGTCATGGCAGGACAGCTCGGTCACGTGATATGCTCCTCCTGCACCATGTGGGAACTCGGGGATAACACCAGTGTCCCTGACGACTACATGTGCGGGAAGTGTATCCACCTCCGGCTCCTGACGGTCCGCGTTGCGGAGTAGGAGCTGAGGGTGGATTCACTCTGGAGCATCCACGATGCTGAGAATGACGTGAGTAGCACGTGGAGCGAGTTGGTCTTACCGCAGGAGAAGGGTCCACAGCCAGCGAGGGAATGGAAGACCAGCAGGAAGAGTAGTGCAAGGAAGGTAGTGCAGGGGTCCCCTGTGGTCATCCCACTGCAAAACAGATACACTGCTTTGAGTACTTTTGAGGGGGATGACTCATCAGGAGAGGGCAGCAGCAGCCAATTTCATGGCACCGTGGCTGGCTCTGTTGCACGGGAGGGCAGGAAAAAGAGTGGGGGAGCGATAATGATAGGGGATTCAATTGTAAGGGGAATAGATAGGCGTTTCTGCGGCCGCAACCGAGACTCCAGGATGGTATGTTGCCTCCCTGGTACAAGGGTCAAGGATGTCTCGGAGCGGGTGCAGCACATTCTAAAAAGGGAGGGAGAACAGCCAGTTGTCGTGGTGCACGTTGGTACCAACGACATAGGTAAAAAAAAAGGGATGAGGTCCTACGAAATGAATTTAAGGAGCTAGGAGCTAAATTAAAAAGTAGGACCTCAAAAGTAGTAATCTCGGGATTGCGACCAGTGCCACGTGCTAGTCAGAGTAGGAATCGCAGGATAGCTCAGATGAATACGTGGCTTGAGCAATGGTGCAGCAGGGAGGGATTCAAATTCCTGGGGCATTGGAACCGGTTCTGGGGGAGGTGGGACCAGTACAATCCGGACGGTCTGCACCTGGGCAGAATCGGAACCAATGTCCTCGGGGGAGTGTTTGCTAGTGCTGTTGCGGAGGAGTTAAACTAATATGGCAGGGGGATGGGAACCAATGCAGGGAGATAGAGGGAAACAAAAAGGAGGCAAAAGCAAAAGAAGAAACGAAATGAGGAAAAGTGGAGGGCAGAGAAACCCAAGGCAAAGAACAAAAAGGGCCATTGTACAGCAAAATTCTAAAAGGACAGAGGGTGTTAAAAAAACAAGCCTAAAGGCTTTGTGTCTTAATGCAAGGAGTATCCGCAATAAGCTGGATGAATTAACTGTGCAAATAGATGTTAACAAATATGATGTGATTGGGATTACGGAGACGTGGCTCCAGGATGATCAGGGCTGGGAACTCAACATCCAGGGGTATTCAACATTCAGGAAGGATAGAATAAAAGGAATAGGAGATGGGGTAGCATTGCTGGTTAAGGAGGAGATTAAGGCAATAGTTAGGAAGGACATTAGCTTGGATGATGTGGAATCTATATGGGTAGAGCTGCAGAACACCAAAGGGCAAAAAACGTTAGTGGGAGTTGTGTACAGACCTCCAAACAGTAGTAGTGATGTTGGGGAGGGCATCAAACAGGAAATTAGGGGTGCATGCAATAAAGGTGCAGCAGTTATAATGGGTGACTTTAATATGCACATAGATTGGGCTAACCAAACTGGAAGCAATACGGTGGAGGAGGATTTCCTGGAGTGCATAAGGGATGGTTTTTTAGACCAATATGTCGAGGAACCAACTAGGGGGGAGGCCATCTTAGACTGGGTGTTATGTAATGAGAGAGGATTAATTAGCAATCTCGTTGTGCGAGGCCCCTTGGGGAAGAGTGACCATAATATGGTGGAATTCTGCATTAGGATGGAGAATGAAACAGTTAATTCAGAGACCATGGTCCAGAACTTAAAGAAGGGTAACTTTGAAGGTATGAGGCGTGAATTGGACTGGGATGGATTGGCGAATGATACTTAAGGGGTTGACTGTGGATGGGCAATGGCAGACATTTAGAGACCGCATGGATGAACTACAACAATTGTACATTCCTGTCTGGCATAAAAATAAAAAAGGGAAGGTGGCTCAACCGTGGCTATCAAGGGAAATCAGGGATAGTATTAAAGCCAAGGAAGTGACATACAAATTGGCCAGAAATAGCAGCGAACCTGGGGACTGGGAGAAATTTAGAACTCAGCAGAGGAGGACAAAGGGTTTGATTAGGGCAGGGAAAATGGAGTATGAGCAGAAGCTTGCAGGAAACATTAAGACGGATTGCAAAACTTTCTGTAGATATGTAAAGAGAAAAAGGTTAGTAAAAACAAACGTAGGTCCCCTGCAGTCAGAATCAGGGGAAGTCATAACGGGGAACAAAGAAATGGCGGACCAATTGAACAAGTACTTTGGTTCGGTATTCACGAAGGAGGACACAAACAACCTTCTGGTTATAAAAGGGGTCGGGGGGTCTAGTAAGGAGGAGGAACTGAGGGAAATCCTTATTAGCCGGGAAATTGTGTTGGGGAAATTGATGGGATTGAAGGCCGATAAATCCCCAAGGCCTGATGGACTGCATCCCAGAGTACTTAAGGAGGTGGCCTTGGAAATAGTGGATGCATTGACAGTCATTTTCCAACATTCCATTGACTCTGGATCAGTTCCTATCGAGTGGAGGGTAGCCAATGTAACCCCACTTTTTAAAAAAGGAGGGAGAGAGAAAACAGGTAATTATAGACCGGTCAGCCTGACATCGGTAGTGGGTAAAATGATGGAATCAATTATTAAGGATGTCATAGCAGTGCATTTGGAAAGAGGTGACATGATAGGTCCAAGTCAGTATGGATTTGTGAAAGGGAAATCATGCTTGACAAATCTTCTGGAATTTTTTGAGGATGTTTCCAGTAGAGTGGATAAGGGAGAACCAGTTGATGTGGTATATTTGGACTTTCAGAAGGCGTTCGACAAGGTCCCATACAAGAGATTGATGTACAAAGTTAGAGCACATGGGATTGGGGGTAGTGTGCTGACATGGATTGAGAACTGGTTGTCAGACAGGAAGCAAAGAGTAGGAGTAAATGGGTACTTTTCAGAATGGCAGGCAGTGATTAGTGGGGTACCGCAAGTTTCTGTGCTGGGGCCCCAGCTGTTTACACTGTACATTAATGATTAAATGTAGTATCTCCAAATTTGCGGATGACACTAAGTTGGGTGGCAGTGTGAGCTGCGAGGAGGATGCTGTGAGGCTGCAGAGCGACTTGGATAGGTTAGATGAGTGGGAAAATGCATGGCAGATGAAGTATAATGTGGATAAATGTGAGGTTATCCACTTTGGTGGTAAAAACAGAGAGACAGACTATTATCTGAATGGTGACAGATTAGGAAAAGGGGAGGTGCAAAGAGACCTGGGTGTCATGGTACATCAGTCATTGAAGGTTGGCATGCAGGTGCAGCAGGCGGTTAAGAAAGCAAATGGCATGTTGGCCTTCATAGCAAGGGGATTTGAGTACAGGGGAAGGGAGGTGTTGCTACAGTTGTACAGGGCATTGGTGAGGCCACACCTGGAGTATTGTGTACAGTTTTGGTCTCCTAACCTGAGGAAGGACATTCTTGCTATTGAGGGAGTGCAGCGAAGTTTCACCAGACTGATTCCCGGGATGGCGGGACTGACCTATCAAGAAAGACTGGATCAACTGGGCTTGTATTCACTGGAGTTCAGAAGAATGAGAGGGGACCTCATAGAAACATTTAAAATTCTGACGGGGTTAGACAGGTTAGATGCAGGAAGAATGTTCCCAATGTTGGGGAAGTCCAGAACCAGAGGTCACAGTCTAAGGATAAGGGGTAAGCCATTTACAACCGAGATGCGGAGGAACTTCTGCACCCAGAGAGTGGTGAACCTGTGGAATTCTCTACCACAGAAAGTTGTTGAGGCCAATTCACTAAATATATTCAAAAAGGAGTTAGATGAGGTCCTTACTACTAGGGGGATCAAGGGGTATGGCGAGAAAGCAGGAATGGGATACTGAATTTGAATGTTCAGCCATGAACTCATTGAATGGTGGTGCAGGCTAGAGGGCCGAATGGCCTACTCCTGCACCTATTTTCTAAGACAGAAATTCAGGATAGACACATCTAGTTTCCATGGAACATTCTTTACTCTCTCGTTCTTCCAAAACTGTGAATCCCTGTCCCACACATTGTCTCTCCTGCCGTGCTGAAATCCAAACCCATCACACATTTCTCGACACTTTCTCCTCCACACCCAGTTTTCACCATCAATTCAGGCTGGGTTCAGGTCTACTCTCACTGGTTCCCTATCCCCGTCCTCCCCAGAATATACTGACACTGGCTGGGTTCAGGTCTACACTCACTGGTTCCTTTATTAGTCGGGAAATTGTGTTGGGGAAATTGATGGGATTGAAGGCCGATAAATCCCCAGGGCCTGATGAACTGCATCCCAGAGTACTTAAGGAGGTGGCCTTGGAAATAGCGGATGCATTGACAGTCATTTTCCAACATTCCATTGACTCTGGATCAGTTCCTATCGAGTGGAGGGTAGCCAATGTAACCCCACTTTTTAAAAAAGGAGGGAGAGAGAAAGCAGGGAATTATAGACCGGTCAGCCTGACCTCAGTAGTGGGTAAAATGATGGAATCAATTATTAAGGATGTCATAGCAGCGCATTTGGAAAATGGTGACATGATAGGTCCAAGTCAGCATGGATTTGTGAAAGGGAGATCATGCTTGACAAATCTTCTGGAATTTTTTGAGGATGTTTCCAATAAAGTGGACAAAGGAGTACCAGTTGATGTGGTATATTTGGACTTTCAGAAGGCTTTCGACAAGGTCCCACACAAGAGATTAATGTGCAAAGTTAAAGCACATGGGATTGGGGGTAGTGTGCTGACGTGGATTGAGAACTGGTTGTCAGACAGGAAGCAAAGAGTAGGAGTAAATGGGTACTTTTCAGAATGGCAGGCAGTGACTAGTGGGGTACCGCAGGGTTCTGTGCTGGGGCCCCAGCTGTTTACATTGTACATTAATGATTTAGACGAGGGGATTAAATGTAGTATCTCCAAATTTGCGGATGACACTAAGTTGGGTGGCAGTGTGAGCTGCGAGGAGGATGCTATGAGGCTACAGAGTGACTTGGATAGGTTAGGTGAGTGGGCAAATGCGTGGCAGATGAAGTATAATGTGGATAAATGTGAGGTTATCCACTTTGGTGGTAAAAACAGAGAGACAGACTATTATCTGAATGGTGACAGATTAGGAAAAGGGAAGGTGCAACGAGACCTGGGTGTCATGGTACATCAGTCATTGAAGGTTGGCATGCAGGTACAGCAGGCGGTTAAGAAAGCAAATGGCATGTTGGCCTTCATAGCGAGGGGATTTGAGTACAGGGGCAGGGAGGTGTTGCTACAGTTGTACAGGGCCTTGGTGAGGCCACACCTGGAGTATTGTGTACAGTTTTGGTCTCCTAACTTGAGGAAGGACATTCTTGCTATTGAGGGAGTGCAGCGAAGATTCACCAGACTGATTCCTGGGATGGTGGGACTGACCTATCAAGAAAGACTGGATCAACTGGGCTTGTATTCACTGGAGTTCAGAAGAGTGAGAGGGGACCTCATAGAAACGTTTAAAATTCTGACGGGTTTGGACAGGTTGGATGCAGGAAGAATGTTCCCAATGTTGGGGAAGTCCAGAACCAGGGGTCACAGCCTAAGGATAAGGGGTAAGCCATTTAGGACCGAGATAAGGAGAAACTTCTTCACCCAGAGAGTGGTGAACCTGTGGAATTCTCTACCACAGAAAGTAGTTGAGGCCAATTCACTAAATATATTCAAAAGGGAGTTAGATGAAGTCCTTACTACTCGGGGGATCAAGGGGTATGGCGTGAAAGCAGGAAGTGGGTACTGAAGTTTCATGTTCAGCCATGAACTCATTGAATGGCGGTGCAGGCTAGAAGGGCTGAATGGCCTGCTCCTGCACCTATTTTCTATGTTTCTATGTTCCCCTCCCGTGAGTGTGGTGATTCTGGCTGGGTTCAGTTTCACACTCACTGGCTCCCCTCTGCTCGCCTGTGTTCGGTTCTGCACTCACTCGTTCTTGGATCTCTCCTCTCCTGAAGGTGCTGATTCTAATTAGGTTCAGTTCTGCACGCACTGGTTCCCCTCCCTCCCCTGAAGGTGCTGACTCTGGCTGGGTTCAGTTCTACACTCACTGGTTCCCTCCCCTGAAGGTGCTGACTCTGGCTGGGTTCTCTTCCAGACATTGACATCACTCACTTTGTTCCTGCACCAAGATGGTCGCGCATGCGCCTTGCTACTCACTAAACCAAGATGACGGAGCGCTGAATCTGCCTTCCTGCATCAAGATGGCCGCCGTTAGGCTGTGTCTGTGACCGGGAGAAAGCCCCGAAACTGCAAGCGGCGATATTCCGGTTATTATTCCGGGTTTGCGGCGAGCATCGGTTGTTTATTAAGTCTCCCCGGCTCCCCGCTGGTCTATTACTCCGCTCCGTCCTGCTGAAAAACGCAACTCTGTGGCGCCTGTCTGAAACGTGTCTCCTCCGCCATTACAGGCAGCGCGCATGCTCCAAATCCAGCCAGGACCCGCGCCTGCGCACTGAGCTCCTGTAGTCTGATGAGGCACATTCTCCCCGCGGGGAATGCTGGGTGAAAATACCGCCATTGGAAGTCCATGTTATTGAATGGAACATGATTTACTTAGATTGCATTGGTCACTGAACCATGTTCATTCTGGCAGTAAGACTTTGTTTCTGATGATCTCGATAACCCCGATATGTGGGCTGGAGATTAATATCCGGTATAAATATTGAATAAATCAGCTTTGTTTCAAACACAGTTTGTCGAATATTTGATTTCTCCATAATCAGAGGAGACTAGTTGATGTTCTGTTACCCACTGTTCCATTTTAGGGCTTTTTCTTACTCTAACTTATATCACTTCTCACCTAGTTCGCCTTCTGTCATATCAAACCTCAAAGTTGTTCCGTTTGAGTACATGACTTGTGGTTGTAGTAGGCTTAACTGCAGTGTCTCACTTTAAACTCAGCTGCAATCCTTTGAACAACCCCTTTATTGAACTGTCTTGCATAACATTTGAAATCCGTTATTTCTGTATCAGTTTACCCGTTTTTGGAACCGATTTAATTTAAAGAACTCATCCGCACATTTTGCATGTGATAGCCTGTGAAATATTCTAATATTTGTAATTGCCATTGTCACAATCTCCGTTCCCTAGCCACTGATTCCCCAACTCTCCCCAACTTCTGTCTGATGCTGAACCAGACTGTTCGCAACCTTGGTGTTATACTTGACCTTGAAATAAGTTTGTGACCATATATCTGTAGCATAACTAAGATTGCTTATTTCCACCTCTGGAACATCGCCCGTCCACACTATTGCCTCAGCTCATCCACTGCTGAAGCCCTCATCCATGCCTTTGTTACCTCTGGACATGACTATTCCAACGCACTCCTCCCACATTCTACCCTACATAAACGAGAGTTGATCCAAAACTCGGCTGCCCATGCCTTAACTCGCAACAAGTCAAGCTCACCTGTCACCCCTGTTCTTGCTGACCTGCATTGCCTTCTGGTTAAGCAGTCAGTGGGTGGGGATTGCTCTGTATCTGACCCGTGCTGTACGTGCCCTGGGAGTATTTGAGGCAGGGTAGAGGGAGCTTTACTCTGTATCTAACCCATGCTGTACATGCCCTGGGATATTGTAGACTGTGGTTTACTCTGCATCAACCCTGGTATTGTTTGGGACAGGATGGAGTGAGATTTACTCTGTATCTAAGCCGTGCAGTACTGGTAGTCATGAAATCAGTGGTAGAGAAAATGCTAGAATCGATTATTAAGCACGTGGTAACAGGGCACTTCGAAAGTAATAACAGGATTGGGCAGAATCAACACGGATTTATGAAGGGGCAATTGTACCTGACAAAACTGTTAGTGTTTTTTGAGCTTGTTGTTGGTGTTTCAGGCAGCGGGGTAACACCCATTTGGAATTTTGCATTCCTTACTGCAATTTTTGATCAGCTCACGCTTTCTGGAGTTTACTACTCAGCCTTTCTTGCCCTTGTTCCTTGATTTATCCACTTTAGTTATTTTCATTATTTTGAATTATTTTGTTTAAGAGTATGTTCCTTTAGGTTCTAGTTTCTTCTTTTTTGGTAAATTGGATTCTCTGATGCCCTCTGTTTATTGTGTCTGGACCACTGGGCTGTGTATGTGTCGTTCTGGACACTGATGTAATGCTCTCTATATAGATTAAATCTAGGGTGGGGTTAATATGGGTAATACACGTTCTGTTCGAGCTTTCTCTTTTTAGTTGTTTGGGTATTCTCCTGTCCATTATTTGCTGTATCAGAGCTGCTGTGGCTCTGTGTGTCATTCTGGACACTGACACCTTGTTCTAATTTTATTCTGGATACTATTTCTAGGGTTAGGGCCTTTGTTGTTTGGCACAGTGGGGTAATGTTCCTTTGGAACTTTCATGGAAGTGTTTTATTAATAATTAAATTGATGGTAAATTGAGATTAACCAAGAGATTACATTGATGAAGATTGGATTGTATTTATATACTGTCCCTCTTTAGGGGTTGTTGGTTTAGGAAGGGTTATTTTTTAGGGGGGGTGGTTGGGTTTGTCAGTTAAAATTGGTTATTCGGTGGGATGTTAGTTCCTTACTCTGTATTCAATTGATATTTGTGGAGTTAGGGAACGTAAGTAAGCCAATTGTATTTTTTGAATGTATTAATATTATTACCGGTGTTTTAAGTTAGGGATATTAATTGGGGAATTATTGTTATTGTTTAAGCTGTTCAAGGATCCTGTGGAACCTGCCTATTGGAAACGGAGACTTGTTGCTGCTGTTGGGCAGAATGCTGATTGGTCACAGCATGGAGCCGCATGTCCCTGAGTCTGTGTCTTCCCATTTTATTCATTTAAACATTTGTGAATTTGTGGATTAAGTTTCGGTTACATGGGTGGGGAGGGCGGGGGGTTCGGATTTGGTGGGTTTGCTAAAGTTTTTGGGTTGTGGAGAGCGGGTCTGTTGTTTATTAACGGGGTTGGAGCGGTGGCTGAGGAAAAGAGTGTTTGAAGATCAGACCCTCAAATCTGCCACCAAGCTCATGGTTTACAGGGTTGTACTAATACCTGCCCTCCTGTATGGCTCAGAGACATGGAAAATGAACAATAGACACCTCAAATCGCTGGAGAAATACAACCAATGATGTCTCCGCAAGATCCTACAAATCCCCTGGGAGGACAGATGCACCAACATTAGCGTCGTCGATCAGGCCAACTTCGAAGCACTGACCCCACTCGATCGGCTCCACTGGGCAGGCCACATAGTTCGCATGCCAGACACAAGACTCCCAAAGCAAGCGCTCTATTCAGAACTCCTTCACGGCAAACGAGCCAAAGGTGGACAGAGGAAATGTTACAAGAACACCCTCAAAGCCTCCCTGATAAAATGCAACAGCCCCTCTGACATCTGGTAGTCCCTAGCCAACGAACGCCCGAACTGGAGGAAGTGCATCTTGGAGGGCGCTGAGCACCTCGAGTCTCGTCGCCGAGAGCAAGCAGAAATCAAGCGCAGGCAGTGGAAAGAGCGTGTGGCAAACCAGTCCCACCCACCCTTTACCTCAACGACTCCCTGTTCCACCTGTGAGAGAGTCTGTGGTTCTCGTACTGGACTGTTCAGTCACCTGAGAAATCACTTTTAGAGTGGAATAAGTGTTCCTCGATTCTGAGGGACTGCCGATGATGATGATGATGATCTCCGTTTGTTTTGCTGGGATCTCCGATTTTATATTTTTTGAAAAAAAAATTTTTTTGTTTTTGTGCAATTGTATCTTGCTGCGAGGTCTCGGTTAGATTGTGAGTGTGGGGGGGGGGTCACGGTTAAGTTGTGTGTTGGGGTGGGGGTCACGGTTAAGTTGTGTGTTGGGGTGGGGGTCACGGTTAAGTTGTGTGTGGGGGGGGTTTCGGTTAGGTTGTGTGTGGGGGGGGCTCTCGGTTAGGTTGTGGGGGGTTTCAGTTAGGTTGTGTGGTGGGGGGTCACAATCAGGTTGTGTGTGGGGGTAGGGGGGGGCTCTCAGTTAGATTGTGTGTGGTGGGGTCTCAGTTAGGTTCTGTGGCGGGGTCACAGTTAGGTTTTGTGTGTGTGGGGGGCGCATGGTTAGGTTGTGTGTGTGGGGGGGGTCTCGGTTAGGCTGTGTATGTGTGGGGGTCATGGTTAGGTTGTGTGTATGTGGGGTGGGGTCTCGGTTTGGTTGTGTGTGTGGGGGGGGAGTCTCATTTAGGTTGTGTGTGGGGGGAGTCTCGGTTAGCTTTTGTGTGGGGGGGTCACGATTAGGTTTTGTGTGTGGGGGGCGGGTCACGGTTAGATTGTGTGTGTGGGGGGCGGGTCACGGTTAGATTGTGTGTGTGGGGGGCGGGTCACGGTTAGATTGTGTGTGTGGGGGGGGGGGTCACGGTTAGATTGTGTGTGGGGGGGAGGTCACAGTTAGGTTGTGTGGGGGGGGAGGTCACGGTTAGATTGTGTGTGGGGGAGGTCACGGTTAGATTGTGTGTGGGGGGGGGTCACGGTTAGATTGTGTGTGTGGGGGGGGTCACGGTTAGATTGTGTGTGGGGGGGGGTCACGGTTAGATTGTGTGTGTGGGGGGGGTCACGGTTAGATTGTGTGTGTGGGGGGGGTCACGGTTAGATTGTGTGTGTGGGGGGGAGGTCACGGTTAGATTGTGTGTGGGGGGGGAGGTCACGGTTAGATTGTGTGTGGGGGGGGGTCACGGTTAGATTGTGTGTGTGGGGGGGGTCACGGTTAGATTGTGTGTGGGGGGGGAGGTCACGGTTAGATTGTGTGTGGGGGGGGGTCACGGTTAGATTGTGTGTGTGGGGGGGGTCACGGTTAGATTGTGTGTGTGGGGGGGGTCACGGTTAGATTGTGTGTGTGGGGGGGGTCACGGTTAGATTGTGTGTGGGGGGGGGTCACGGTTAGATTGTGTGTGGGGGGAGGTCACGGTTAGATTGTGTGTGGGGGGGGAGGTCACGGTTAGATTGTGTGTGGGGGGGGAGGTCACGGTTAGATTGTGTGTGGGGGGGGGTCACGGTTAGATTGTGTGTGTGGGGGGGGTCACGGTTAGATTGTGTGTGTGGGGGGGGTCACGGTTAGATTGTGTGTGTGTGGGGGGGGAGGTCACGGTTAGATTGTGTGTGTGTGGGGGGGGAGGTCACGGTTAGATTGTGTGTGGGGGGGGGTCACGGTTAGATTGTGTGTGTGGGGGGGGTCACGGTTAGATTGTGTGTGGGGGGGGAGGTCACGGTTAGATTGTGTGTGGGGGGGGGTCACGGTTAGATTGTGTGTGTGGGGGGGGTCACGGTTAGATTGTGTGTGTGGGGGGGTCACGGTTAGATTGTGTGTGGGGGGGGGTCACGGTTAGATTGTGTGTGGGGGGGAGGTCACGGTTAGATTGTGTGTGGGGGGGGAGGTCACGGTTAGATTGTGTGTGGGGGGGGGTCACGGTTAGATTGTGTGTGGGGGGGGGTCACGGTTAGATTGTGTGTGTGGGGGGGGTCACGGTTAGATTGTGTGTGTGGGGGGGGTCACGGTTAGATTGTGTGTGTGTGGGGGGGGAGGTCACGGTTAGATTGTGTGGGGGGGGAGGTCACGGTTAGATTGTGTGTGTGTGGGGGGGGAGGTCACGGTTAGATTGTGTGTGTGGGGGGGGTCACGGTTAGATTGTGTGTGGGGGGGAGGTCACGGTTAGATTGTGTGTGTGGGGGGGTCACGGTTAGATTGTGTGTGGGGGGGGGAGGTCACGGTTAGATTGTGTGTGTGGGGGGTCACGGTTAGATTGTGTGTGTGGGGGAGGTCACGGTTAGATTGTGTGTGTGGGGGGGGTCACGGTTAGATTGTGTGTGTGGGGGGAGGTCACGGTTAGATTGTGTGTGTGGGGGGAGGTCACGGTTAGATTGTGTGTGTGTGGGGGGGGAGGTCACGGTTAGATTGTGTGTGGGGGGAGGTCACGGTTAGATTGTGTGTGTGTGGGGGGGGGTCACGGTTAGATTGTGTGTGTGGGGGGGGTCACGGTTAGATTGTGTGTGTGTGGGGGAGGTCACGGTTAGATTGTGTGTGTGGGGGGAGGTCACGGTTAGATTGTGTGTGTGGGGGGAGGTCACGGTTAGATTGTGTGTGTGGGGGGAGGTCACGGTTAGATTGTGTGTGTGGGGGGAGGTCACGGTTAGATTGTGTGTGTGTGGGGGGGGAGGTCACGGTTAGATTGTGTGTGTGGGGGGGAGGTCACGGTTAGATTGTGTGTGTGGGGGGGGTCACGGTTAGATTGTGTGTGGGGGAGGTCACGGTTAGATTGTGTGTGGGGGGGAGGTCACGGTTAGATTGTGTGTGTGGGGGGGGTCACGGTTAGGTTGTGTGTGTGGGGGGGTCACGGTTAGATTGTGTGTGGGGGGGGGTCACGGTTAGATTGTGTGTGTGGGGGGGGTCACGGTTAGGTTGTGTGTGTGGGGGGGTCACGGTTAGATTGTGTGTGGGGGGGGGGGTCACGGTTAGATTGTGTGTGGGGGGAGGTCACGGTTAGATTGTGTGTGGGGGGAGGTCACGGTTAGATTGTGTGTGGGGGGGGTCACGGTTAGATTGTGTGTGTGGGGGGGGTCACGGTTAGGTTGTGTGTGTGGGGGGGTCACGGTTAGATTGTGTGTGGGGGGGGGGGTCACGGTTAGATTGTGTGTGGGGGGAGGTCACGGTTAGATTGTGTGTGGGGGGAGGTCACGGTTAGATTGTGTGTGTGTGGGGGGGGGTCACGGTTAGATTGTGTGTGTGTGGGGGGGGGTCACGGTTAGATTGTGTGTGTGGGGGGGAGGTCACGGTTAGATTGTGTGTGGGGGGGAGGTCACGGTTAGATTGTGTGTGTGGGGGGGGTCACGGTTAGATTGTGTGTGGGGGAGGTCACGGTTAGATTGTGTGTGGGGGGGGAGGTCACGGTTAGATTGTGTGTGGGGGGGGAGGTCACGGTTAGATTGTGTGTGGGGGGAGGTCACGGTTAGATTGTGTGTGGGGGGGGAGGTCACGGTTAGATTGTGTGTGTGGGGGGGGTCACGGTTAGATTGTGTGTGTGGGGGGGAGGTCACGGTTAGATTGTGTGTGTGGGGAGGGTCACGGTTAGATTGTGTGTGGGGGGAGGTCACGGTTAGATTGTGTGTGTGGGGGGGGTCACGGTTAGATTGTGTGGGGGAGGGTCACGGTTAGATTGTGTGTGTGTGGGGGGGGGTCTCGGTTAGATTGTGTGTGGGGGGAGGTCACGGTTAGATTGTGTGTGGGGGGGGGTCACGGTTAGATTGTGTGTGGGGGAGGTCACGGTTAGATTGTGTGTGTGGGGGGGGTCACGGTTAGATTGTGTGTGTGGGGGGGGTCACGGTTAGATTGTGTGTGTGGGGGGGGGGTCACGGTTAGATTGTGTGTGGGGGGAGGTCACGGTTAGATTGTGTGTGTGGGGGGGGGTCACGGTTAGATTGTGTGTGGGGGGAGGTCACGGTTAGATTGTGTGTGTGGGGGGAGGTCACGGTTAGATTGTGTGTGTGGGGGGGGGGTCACGGTTAGATTGTGTGTGTGTGGGGGGGGTCACGGTTAGATTGTGTGTGGGGGGGGGAGGTCACGGTTAGATTGTGTGTGGGGGGGGGGTCACGGTTAGATTGTGTGTGGGGGGGGTCACGGTTAGATTGTGTGTGGGGAGGGGGGGGGAGGTCTCGGTTAGATTGTGTGTGGGGGGGGGGTCACGGTTAGATTGTGTGTGGGGGGAGGTCACGGTTAGATTGTGTGTGGGGGGGATGGGTCACGGTTAGATTGTGTGTGGGGGGGGTCTCGGTTAGATTGTGTGTGTGGGGGGGGTCACGGTTAGATTGTGTGTGGGGGGGGGTCACGGTTAGATTGTGTGTGGGGGGGGTCTCGGTTAGATTGTGTGTGGGGGGGGGTCACGGTTAGATTGTGTGTGGGGGGGGTCACGGTTAGATTGTGTGTGTGGGGGATGGGTCACGGTTAGATTGTGTGTGGGGGGGGTCACGGTTAGATTGTGTGTGTGGGGGGGGTCACGGTTAGATTGTGTGTGTGTGGGGGGGGAGGTCACGGTTAGATTGTGTGGGGGGGGAGGTCACGGTTAGATTGTGTGTGTGTGGGGGGGGAGGTCACGGTTAGATTGTGTGTGTGGGGGGGGTCACGGTTAGATTGTGTGTGGGGGGGGAGGTCACGGTTAGATTGTGTGTGTGGGGGGGTCACGGTTAGATTGTGTGTGGGGGGGGGAGGTCACGGTTAGATTGTGTGTGTGGGGGGTCACGGTTAGATTGTGTGTGTGGGGGAGGTCACGGTTAGATTGTGTGTGTGGGGGGGGTCACGGTTAGATTGTGTGTGTGGGGGGAGGTCACGGTTAGATTGTGTGTGTGGGGGGAGGTCACGGTTAGATTGTGTGTGTGTGGGGGGGGAGGTCACGGTTAGATTGTGTGTGGGGGGAGGTCACGGTTAGATTGTGTGTGTGTGGGGGGGGGTCACGGTTAGATTGTGTGTGTGGGGGGGGTCACGGTTAGATTGTGTGTGTGTGGGGGAGGTCACGGTTAGATTGTGTGTGTGGGGGGAGGTCACGGTTAGATTGTGTGTGTGGGGGGAGGTCACGGTTAGATTGTGTGTGTGGGGGGAGGTCACGGTTAGATTGTGTGTGTGGGGGGAGGTCACGGTTAGATTGTGTGTGTGTGGGGGGGGAGGTCACGGTTAGATTGTGTGTGTGGGGGGGAGGTCACGGTTAGATTGTGTGTGTGGGGGGGGTCACGGTTAGATTGTGTGTGGGGGAGGTCACGGTTAGATTGTGTGTGGGGGGGAGGTCACGGTTAGATTGTGTGTGTGGGGGGGTCACGGTTAGGTTGTGTGTGTGGGGGGGTCACGGTTAGATTGTGTGTGGGGGGGGGTCACGGTTAGATTGTGTGTGTGGGGGGGGTCACGGTTAGGTTGTGTGTGTGGGGGGGTCACGGTTAGATTGTGTGTGGGGGGGGGGGTCACGGTTAGATTGTGTGTGGGGGGAGGTCACGGTTAGATTGTGTGTGGGGGGAGGTCACGGTTAGATTGTGTGTGGGGGGGGTCACGGTTAGATTGTGTGTGTGGGGGGGGTCACGGTTAGGTTGTGTGTGTGGGGGGGTCACGGTTAGATTGTGTGTGGGGGGGGGGGTCACGGTTAGATTGTGTGTGGGGGGAGGTCACGGTTAGATTGTGTGTGGGGGGAGGTCACGGTTAGATTGTGTGTGTGTGGGGGGGGGTCACGGTTAGATTGTGTGTGTGTGGGGGGGGTCACGGTTAGATTGTGTGTGTGGGGGGGAGGTCACGGTTAGATTGTGTGTGGGGGGGAGGTCACGGTTAGATTGTGTGTGTGGGGGGGGTCACGGTTAGATTGTGTGTGGGGGAGGTCACGGTTAGATTGTGTGTGGGGGGGGAGGTCACGGTTAGATTGTGTGTGGGGGGGAGGTCACGGTTAGATTGTGTGTGGGGGGAGGTCACGGTTAGATTGTGTGTGGGGGGGGAGGTCACGGTTAGATTGTGTGTGTGGGGGGGGTCACGGTTAGATTGTGTGTGTGGGGGGGAGGTCACGGTTAGATTGTGTGTGTGGGGAGGGTCACGGTTAGATTGTGTGTGGGGGGAGGTCACGGTTAGATTGTGTGTGTGGGGGGGGTCACGGTTAGATTGTGTGGGGGAGGTCACGGTTAGATTGTGTGTGTGTGGGGGGGGGGTCTCGGTTAGATTGTGTGTGGGGGGAGGTCACGGTTAGATTGTGTGTGGGGGGGGGTCACGGTTAGATTGTGTGTGGGGGAGGTCACGGTTAGATTGTGTGTGTGGGGGGGGTCACGGTTAGATTGTGTGTGTGGGGGGGGTCACGGTTAGATTGTGTGTGTGGGGGGGGGTCACGGTTAGATTGTGTGTGGGGGGAGGTCACGGTTAGATTGTGTGTGTGGGGGGGGGTCACGGTTAGATTGTGTGTGGGGGGAGGTCACGGTTAGATTGTGTGTGTGGGGGGAGGTCACGGTTAGATTGTGTGTGTGGGGGGGGGGTCACGGTTAGATTGTGTGTGTGTGGGGGGGGTCACGGTTAGATTGTGTGTGGGGGGGGGAGGTCACGGTTAGATTGTGTGTGGGGGGGGGGTCACGGTTAGATTGTGTGTGGGGGGGGTCACGGTTAGATTGTGTGTGGGGAGGGGGGGGGAGGTCTCGGTTAGATTGTGTGTGGGGGGGGGGTCACGGTTAGATTGTGTGTGGGGGGAGGTCACGGTTAGATTGTGTGTGGGGGGGATGGGTCACGGTTAGATTGTGTGTGGGGGGGGTCTCGGTTAGATTGTGTGTGTGGGGGGGGTCACGGTTAGATTGTGTGTGGGGGGGGGTCACGGTTAGATTGTGTGTGGGGGGGGTCTCGGTTAGATTGTGTGTGGGGGGGGGTCACGGTTAGATTGTGTGTGGGGGGGGTCACGGTTAGATTGTGTGTGTGGGGGATGGGTCACGGTTAGATTGTGTGTGGGGGGGGTCTCGGTTAGATTGTGTGTGTGGGGGGGTCACGGTTAGATTGTGTGTGGGGGGGGTCACGGTTAGATTGTGTGTGTGGGGGATGGGTCACGGTTAGATTGTGTGTGGGGGGGGTCTCGGTTAGATTGTGTGTGTGGGGGGGGTCACGGTTAGATTGTGTGTGGGGGGAGGTCACGGTTAGATTGTGTGTGGGGGGGGGTCACGGTTAGATTGTGTGTGGGGGGGGTCACGGTTAGATTGTGTGTGGGGGGGGGGGAGGTCACGGTTAGATTGTGTGTGGGGGGGGGTCACGGTTAGATTGTGTGTGGGGGGGGGTCACGGTTAGATTGTGTGTGTGGGGGATGGGTCACGGTTAGATTGTGTGTGGGGGGGGTCTCGGTTAGATTGTGTGTGTGGGGGGGGTCACGGTTAGATTGTGTGTGGGGGGAGGTCACGGTTAGATTGTGTGTGGGGGGGGTCTCGGTTAGATTGTGTGTGGGGGGGGTCTCGGTTAGATTGTGTGTGTGGGGGGGGGTCACGGTTAGATTGTGTGTGGGGGGGGTCACGGTTAGATTGTGTGTGTGGGGGGAGGTCACGGTTAGATTGTGTGTGGGGGGGGTCTCGGTTAGATTGTGTGTGGGGGGGTCACAGTTAGGTTGTGTGTGGGGGGGGTCACGATTAGATTGTGTGTGTGTGGGGGGGTCTCGGTTAGGTTGTGTGTGGGGGGGGGGTCACGATTAGATTGTGTGTGTGGGGGGGGTCACAGTTAGGTTGTGTGTGGGGGGAGGTCACGGTTAGATTGTGTGTGGGGGGGGTCTCGGTTAGATTGTGTGTGGGGGGGTCACAGTTAGGTTGTGTGTGGGGGGGGTCACGATTAGATTGTGTGTGTGTGGGGGGGTCTCGGTTAGGTTGTGTGTGGGGGGGGGGTCACGATTAGATTGTGTGTGTGGGGGGTCACAGTTAGGTTGTGTGGGGGGGGTCTCGGTTAGATTGTGTGTGTGTGGGGTGGGTCTCGGTTAGGTTGTGTGTGGGGGGGTCTTGGTTTGATTGTGTATGGGGGGGTTCTCGGTTAGGTTGTGTGTGGGGGGGGGTCACGGTTAGGTTGTGTGTGGGGGGGGTTCTCGGTTAGGTTGTGTGTGGGGGGGGGTCTCGGTTAGGTTGTGTGTGGGGGGGGGTTCTCGGTTAGGTTGTGTGTGGGGGGGGTTCTCGGTTAGGTTGTGTGTGTGGGGGGGTCTCGGTTAGGTTGTGTGTGGGGGGGGGTTCTCGGTTAGGTTGTGTGGGGGGGGGGTTCTCGGTTAGGTTGTGTGTGGGGGGGGTTCTCGGTTAGGTTGTGTTGGGGGGGGAGGGGGTCACGGTTCGGTTGTGTGTGGGAGGGGGGGTTCTCGGTTAGGTTGTGTGGGGGGGGGTCTCGGTTAGGTTGTGTGTGGGGGGGGGTTCTCGGTTAGGTTGTGTGTGGGGGGGGGTCACGGTTAGATTGTGTGTGGGGGGGGGCTCTCGGTTAGGTTGTGTGGGGGTGGGGGGTCATGGTTCGGTGGTGTGGGTTGTGGTCTCTTTAATTTTTGTGGCTTTTATGGATCGAGTAATCAGGTCAATTCGTTGTTGGTTATTTTTGGGCCTAGAGATGATTAAAAGCCTCGGGCTAGATTTAACATGCGGCTGAGGGGGCGGGTTGGAGCGGAGGTCTTGTTGTTTCCAGGGAAGCGATTGGTCTCTGGATTTTGAAGGTGGTTGATTTTAAGTCGCTATTACCTTCTTTTGGGAAGATTGATTTATGTACTTTGATGTGCTGATTTTTATTTTTTTAATTTTAAATGTTATTAGTTGTTTTTTGTTATTTTTAAATTTATTTTAACAATGTCTTTTTGAGAGAGGGTTGTTTTAATGAGTCATTCAGTTGCAGGATGGGGAAGGGAGGTTATGTCCTTTTATGGTCTTAGCGGGTTGATCAGGGTCCTTGCCGTGTTGGAGGACAGCGTGGGGGGAGGAGGAGGGAGAATTTAGGAAGCACTCTTTCCTTTGATTGTTTTTTAATTATTTTCTTAAATCTTGTGTGTGTCATCATCATTGGGCATCCCTGGGAATCAAGGAAGACTTGCTTCCACTCTAAAAGTGAGCTCTCATTTGACTGAATCGTCAAGGATCCGCAAGATCCTACAAATCCCCTGGGAGCACAGACGCACCAACGTTAGTGTCCTCGACCAGGCCAACTTTCCCAACATTAAAGCACTCACCACACTTGATCAGTTCCACTGGGTAGGCCACGTTGTTCTCATGCCCGACACGAGACTCCCAAAGCAAGCGCTCTACTTGGAACTCCTTCATGGCAAACAAGCCAAAGGTGGGCAGTGGAAACATTACAAGGACACCCTCAAAGCCTCCCTGATAAAGTGCAACATCCCCATCGACACCTGGGAGTCCCTGGCCAAAGACCGCTCTAAGTGGAGGAAGTGCATCCGGGAGGGCACTGAGCACCTCGAGTCTCGTCGCCGAGAGCAAGAAGAAATCAAGCGCAGGCAGCGGAAAGAACATGCGGCAAACCTGTCCCACCAACCCTTTCCCTCAACGACTATCTGTCCCACCTGTGACAGGGACTGTGATTCTCGTATTGGACTGTTCAGCCACCTCAGAACTCATTTTACGAGTGGAAGCAAGTCTTCCTCAATTCCGAGGGACTGCCTACGATAAACAGTCCAATATGACAATTACAGTCTCTGTCACAGGTGGGACAGATAGTCGTTGAGGGTAAGGGAGGGTGGGACTGGTTTGCCGCACGCTCCTTCTGCTGCCTGCGCTTGATTTCTGCATGCTCTCGGCAATGAGACTCGAGGTGACACTCGAGGTGTGTGTGCACGTAGTGGTTCGATGGCAATAGTGTTCTGTTGGGTAGGGTGGGGGTGAGGAGGTGAGGGGGGAGCAGAGAAATCACAGTCCCGCAGAAAGCACTTATCCCACTAGTTCTAAATAGCAGTACAATTAGAGCTGGTACGGAGAACATTTTTTGTTAAGAACGAAGAGAAATGAGAGATCGGCCTTTTTTTTTAAAAAGGAAAAAAACCAGCACAGTGGTTTGGAAGTGTGGAGAGAGAGAGAGGGGAAGAAGTCTCCCAAGGGTGGGGGGGAGAGAAAAGTAAGGTGGGGGTTTTTCCGGGGGGGGAGGGCGGATTTATACTCACTTCACGATCCATCGTCTAGGTGGTTGATTGTAGTCTATAGGCCTAATATTTCACCCTTACTGGGGCTTCATCAGAGACCAGGAAAAGCAAGTGGGTCGGGGTTCAAGGGTCAGAGGGTATCAGATCGATAAGCTTACAGTGAGAGGTTATGGAGGGTTTCGAGCTCCCTACCTTCCACCAGGTCAGTCGGAATGAGAAGGCTGGGAGGTGGGAAAGAAACTATTTAAACCTCCTCCCTCTCAGTGATGAGGTGTTAATTGTGTGCTTTGTCTGGTGTTATGGTTCTTGCTTATACTCCTGTGTGTTGTCTCTGTGTGCTCAGTGGTGCTCCCTGTTTGTTAGGTACAAATATGGAGCTCTGGCCCCTTTTTGTTCGTGTTTGTGCATAGTGTGATGCTCACCTGGTTGAATTTCCGTGGTTGGGGTTTTTTGTGGGGGTCTAATGTTTTGATTTACTGACAGTTTGTTTGTTTCTTTTAAGTCTTTTATCCCATTCTTCCCTTACTTCCTGTAAATTTTTGTTTTTTGATTTTAATAAATCTTTTTTTTTTAATTAAAATTTTTTGTTTTGTACTTTTTTAAAGTTTTGTTATAATTTGGGGGTTAGTTCTGTAATGTTTTTGTTATTACCGTCTTCGTTCAATCCAGTGTTTTGTTTTATTTTTGGTTTGGTTCCCTACGTCGTCTGTTGTCCCCGATTGTTGTACACCCTTCTGTTTCCTGGTCTGCCCAGGGGAGGGCGGTTTAGGCCTCTGTTTTACACACAGTTCTGTTTAGTTCCTGTTTCCTTGAGGAGGAGGAGGGAAGGGCTGGGAGTTGATTAAGGGGCATTTAGAGTTAGGTCTTGGGGTTAGGATCTGCATTAATATGTTTTAGGTTAGGGTTCAGTCTTGGGGTCTATGGTCTGGGGTTAGGATTGGGTTTGGGAGCTGTGGTGTGGGCTGTGCAGGTTTTGGTTAGGGTTCGGTTTCTGGGGTTTAGGATCCAGAGTTAGGGTTGGGGTCTGGACTGTTATGTTTTATGTTGGGGTTAGATTTTAGTGGGGTTAGGGTCTTGGGTTAGGGTTTGGTTTTGGGGCTGGGGTCTGTGTTTACAAGTTTTAGGTTTCGGTTTATGTGGGTTGGGGTTTGGAGTTAGGGTTAGGTTTTGGGGCTGGGCTAGATTTAAAGGTTACAAGGTTTAGGTTTATGAGAGTTAGGGTCTGGAGTTCGGTTTAGTTATTTTCATTGTTTTAAATTATTCTAATTAAGAGTATGTTTCTTCCTATTCTGGTTTCTTCTTTTTGGTAAATTGGATTCTCTGTTAAGGTTTGGAATTAGTTTTAGTGTTTATTGTTAGTCTGGGAACTAGGATTGGGTTTAGGGGTTATGGCTAAGGCCTGGGAGTTAGGCTATTCTGTCATCTGGGCTTGGGTATATGGGGCACATGATCAAACTCTCCAGGGAATGCCAAAAAGGGCCCATAGCCAACTGTGAAGAGGATTTTAAATGCCTTCATTGTCAATACACAGGTCAGTAATTGGGGCAGGTAGATGTGAAATGAAATTTAATGCAGAGAAATGTGCTGCGATAGATTTTGGGAGGAAGAAAAAGGGAGGAAATGTACATTAAATGGTAAAACTTTCAATGGAGTAAAGGAGCAGCGAGATTTAGGGTTGTAAGATTCTAGCTAATTCCTTGTCTTGTTAAGGATCGAGAGCCTAGTGTTAGAACAGAAGAACATAAGAAATAGGAGCAGGAGTAGGCCATCTGGCCCCTCGAGCCTGCTCTGACATTCAATAAGATCATGGCTGATCTGATCCTGGCCTCAACTCCACTTCCCTGCCTGCTCCCCATAACCCTTCACTCCCTGATCTTTCAAAACTCTGTCTATCTCCACCTTAAATATATTCAATGATTATCAGCAACTTTAATATCTTTAGAACTATAATTTGAGCAGATTCTCTGTGTTCTACCACATCAGAGTAAAGATACAAGTCCCGCGTGTCCACAGTAACTGACACCAGGTCAGCCCACTGGATGGAACCTCGGGTGCCCTGAGTTTGATCTCCAGTGTCTCCAGTCCCGACTGCCGCCTTGCATCAGTCTCCCCTCACTTTTATACCCTGCACTGATCCACCTCTGGCACCGGACTCTCCTTTGGCTTCTCTGCTGGGTTTGGGCAGGAAGTGAGGAAAAGTCTGCTGGAACTTCTCTAATCTGTGATTTACAAGGACACTTTCCTTGGTTCCCAGCAGTTACTTTTCTTCACTAATTTTGTCATTATCCTTAAACTCCCCTGCCCGATGTTAGTTGTTATTTTTTATAGTTTCACAATTATAGGTATAAACATCACACATTATAATCTAAACTATTGTGTTACTCACTCTGGTTTAAGCTTACATTGTGATTACTAACAGACAAACCCTGTTCGTTCCCCTGATCTGATTACAGATTACAACAGTGGGTTCAGTGAATGGAATGTCTTATCAGTGTTGCCATGGCAACCTGTCTGCAGTGAATCGATTGTTTGAGTTTCCAACTCAGACTAAACTTCTCTCTCCCATGATGCACATTATATCAGCCAGTTTATGTCTGTGTTTTAGCCATGCTATGTTAATATGTTTAAAATCTACAAGGGTTTCAGTTGGACAAATCTTTAAAAGTCAGAGGACAAGTTGATAAAGTGGTTAAACAGCACATGGTCCTAGGTTTTATAAATAGGGATGTGGAGTACAAAAGGGCAGAGGTCATGTAAACCTGCACAAATCATTGGTTAGGCTGCAGTTCGAATATTGTGTCAGGTTTTGGGGATCTTACACCAGGAAGGATGTCGAGGCCATGGAGAGGGTGTAGAGAGATTCACTGAGATGATACCAGGGAAGAAAGGCTTTAGTTATCAGGGGAGATTGGAGAAACTGGGGCTCTTTTCATTAGAACAAAGGGTAATTGGAGATCGGAGGGAGGTGTTCAAAGTTTGATCAGGTAAATGAGGAAAAACTATTTCCACCAGTCGATGAGTCAGTAACTCGAGGGCATCAAATTCAAATCATCACCAAAAGGCTCAGACCCAGGGAGGAACTATCAAGCACACTGTACAACAATGTTCGGGAAACTCACTGTCCCTCCGGATCTGTGTCCAGGGGAGGTACTGATGGGTTTCTCTTATCTTTGGGTTAAATTTTGTTCTCATCGAGGTGATGGATGTCACTGCCATGGAATAGTGTATTCTGAGCACCAAGTGTCTGCCTGAAACACTCTCCAGTCAGGTACAGCACGAGGTTAGATACAGTGTAAAGCTCCCTCTACACTGTCCCATCAAACACTCCCAGGGCAGGTACAGCACAGGATTGCTGCACTGTCAGTGTTGCCATCTTTCAGATGAGTCATTCAAACGAGGCCCCATCAGCTCTCAACCAGATTATCTGGCCATTGCTGTTCATGGCAGCTTGCTGTGTGTAAATCATCTGCTGCATTTCCTATACTACAACAGTGAATGCACTTCAAATGTACTTTGGAGTTGTTAGCGCGAATGTACCTTCCAAGAATCACTCGTCACTCAGGGTCGGTCCATACATCACAACGGTTTATTATGCCGGCGGGGAGATGAAGCAACTGGTGGGTCCAGGTACCTCTCTCCGCCGAACAAAGGGTTTCATGGATTTTTATATGTTTTACAACAGTTTACTGCAGTTACATCAGCCCATTTTGGCCGGACACTATCCAATCATATTCATTATAGATTACATATAGATTCAAATCGACCAATAGAAGTGGTCTCTAACCATTATGTGACTGCGTGATTGTCTCATGTGTTACTAAGGATTATTCATGGTCTTGTGACATGGTCTGGCCCCCCCCCCCCCCCCCCCCCTTATCTTACTGTCCTTGGGCAGTCTCCTTATCTTAGTCCTGTTACAGAGTCGTATTGTTCTAACATGGACCAGGACGTTTCGTCTGTGGCCTATTAGCCCGTTGATTAGGGACATCTGCAGAGCTCATGTGTATCCCTGTGTGAGAAAACAGCCGTTATCAGTAACTAAGAATGCAGCTTCTTTCTGCTGGCTGAAATCCCTTGGGGCTTTACTAAACCACAAGTAGCCATCTTTATACATTTTACACATGCATTTAATACGACAATTACATCTTTCATTCTAACATCTATGCTACAAGTGCTGTTGCCCGAGGGGAAAATCTTTCTCAATAACAGTGTTGTTGTACTTCATTGGCTCTAAAGCACTTTGGGACATCCTGAGGTCATGTGAGGTGCTACATAAGGACAGGTCTTTGTTAAATGAAGGAGAAAAGTTCCAAAAAAGGAACAGTTGGTAACAGGACAACAATTATTCTTCTCTTATATTGGAGAAATCAAGGAATGGACACACTGTGTGTTGGAACCAAAGCTGATTTATTTGTCAGATATCCAGAAAATTAAACTCCAGCCCAGTTACAGGAGAAACACAGCCCGATTGTCAGAATGAACACGGTTCAGTCCCAATGTGATTCACAGCAGAATACAAACCCTGCAGTCACTTGTGAACTCGCTGCTGTTTCAGCAGGTCGGATGATGTAGTGAATCCTTTCCCGCATTCAGAGCAGGTGAACAGCCTCTCCCTGGTGTGAACTCGCTGGTGTGTCAGCAGGGTGGATGAATCACTGAATCCCTTCCCACACACGGAGCAGGTGAACGGTCTCTCCCTGGTGTGGATACGTTGGTGCATCATCAAACTATTTCTGCTTTTAAAGCTCTGCTCACAGTCAGAACATTTAAAAGGCCTCTTATTGGTGTGAATAAGGAGGTGCATAGTGAGCTGAGATGACACAGAGAATCCCTTCCCACACACGGAACAGGTGAACGGTCTCTCCCCAGTGTGAACTCGTTGGTGTATCAGCAGCTCAGTTTTGGTTTTAAAGTTCTTCTCACAGTCAGAATATTTAAAAGTTTATGGCGGCCCAGGGGCCCGGAACTTTTAAAGCATTTCCCGCAGTCCGAACATTTGAAAGGTCTCTCCCCAGTGTGAACTCGCTGGTGTGTCTTCAGGTGGGATGAATTAATGAATCCCTTCCCACAATCAGAGCAGGTGAATGGCCTCTCCCCAGTGTGACTGCGTCGATGAATTTCCAGCTCTGGCAGGTAACTGAATCCCTTCCCACAGTCCCCACATTCCCATGGTTTCTCCATTGTGTGGATGTCCTTGTGTCTCTCCAGGTTGAACGATCAGTTGAAGCCTCGTCCACACACAGAACACGTGTACGGTTTCTCCCCACTGTGAATGGTGCGATGTTTTTTGAGGCTGTGTAACTGGTTAAAGCTCTTTCCACAGTCAGTGCACTGGAACACTCTCACTCGGGTATGTGTGTCTCGGTGCTTTCCCAGTCACACTGATGTTTGAAATCTATTCCCACAGACAGAACAGACAAACATTTCTCCTTCCACATTCAAAGGCCGATGATATTTAGGTCCTGATGCATCGAGTGACTCTGTCAGATCTTGACGTGATGTTTGGTTCCAATTCCCCGTCTGTAAATCCTCCCCTTCTAAAACCCTGTAAAAGGAGTTTACAAAACTCACTACTGAAAGGGCAGGATAGAAATTCAGAATAGACAATTCTAGTTTCAATGAAACATTCTTTCCTCTCTTGTTCCCCCAAAGCTGTAAATCCCCATCCCACACACTCTCCCTCCTCCCGGAGCTGAAAGCCAAACCCATCGCACCACCTCCATCATTTCTTTCTTCTCGCTGTTTTTTTCCTCCCCTGAAGGTGCTGACTCTGGCTGGGTTCAGTTCTACACTCACTGGCTCCCCTCCCTCCCCTCCCCTGAAGGTGCTGACTCTGGCTGGGTTCACGTCGACAATGTATTCTATGAGTATTCTGAACACCGAGTGTGTGCCTGAAACATGTTCTGGTCAGGTACAGAGTAAAGCTCCCTCTACACTGTCCCATCAAACATACCCAGACCAGGTACAGCTCAGGTTAGATACAAAGTAAAGCTCCCTCGACACTGTCCCATCAAACAAGTAGAAAGTGAATTTGAAGTCAGAGGAAACAAGCAAGACAAAAGGGTAAAATAAATTGAAAACTCTTTGTCTAAATGCACGTAGCATTCGTAACAAAATAGATGAGTTGACGGCACAAATAGATCTGATAGCCATTACAGAGTCATGGTTGCAAGGTGACCAGGACTGGGAACAAAATATTCAGGGGTATTTGACAATTCAGGAGGACAGACAGAAAGGAAAAGGAGTTCTGGTTGCACTGTTAATAAAGGATGGGATCAGTGCGTTAGTGAGAAACGATATTGGCTCAGAGGATCAAGAGGTTGAATCAGTTTGGGTGGTGATAAGGAATAATAAAAGGAAAAAGTCACTGGTGGACGTAGTCTATAGGCCCCTAACAGTAGCTACATGATTGGATGGAATATAAATCAAGAAATAATGGAGACTTGTAAAAAAGGAATGGCAATAATCACGGGTGATTTTAACCATCATATGTTTTGGTCTATGTATTTAAGGAAGGATATACTTGCTTTGGAGGCTGTTCAGAGAAGGTTCACTAGGTTGATTCCAGAGATTAGGGGGTTGACTTATGAGGATAGGTTGAGTAGGTTGGGCCTCAACTCATTGGAGTTCAGAAGAATGAGAGGTGATATTATTGAAACTTATAAGATAATGAGGGGGCTCGACAAGGTCGATGCAGAGAGGATATTTCCATTCATAGGGGAAACTAAAACTAGGGGACAAAGACTTAGAATAAGGGGCCGCCCTTTTAAAACTGAGATGAGGAGAAATTTCTTCTTTCAGAGGGTTATAAATCCATGGAATTCTCTGCCCCAGAGAGCTGTGGCGGCTAGGTCATTGAATATATTAAAGGCGGAGATAGACAGATTTTTGAGCGATAAGGGAATAAAGGGTTATGGGGAGCGGGCAGGGAAGTGGAGCTGAGTCCATGATCAGATCAGCCATGATATTGAATGGCGGAGCAGGCTCAAGGGACCAAATGGCCTACTCCTGCTCCTATTTCTTATGTTCTAAAACACTTCAAGGGCAGGTACAGCACGGGTTAGATAGAGAGTAAAGCTCCCTCTACACTGTCCCATTAAACACTAAACCCAGCCCATAATGAGCAGGGCTCAGGGAGGTTGGTTGCTAGGCACTGCAGTGATGTCATAAAGCAGGGCCATTCAGCCCAGCTGGTCCTCTCCTTGTCCCTTTAAAGGTGGAGAGCTGGGACATCTTGTCTCAACACACATCCCCCCTGTTCATACTGAGAATCCCTGGGGAAGGCCCAAGGTCCAGAGTGTGGAACACAACCCAGGGGGAAAAAGGAGGAGAGAAGGGGAGGTAAATCAAGGAGTCGGGACTGAGGGCCACCAAGCTTCAGTTTTAGAGCCTGTAGACTTCAGATGGGAAAGAGTGAGTTCAGTAGTTTCAGGATCCAGGGAGAGAGCAAGGCACAAGGCACATTGCACAAATTCTTATTATTTTATCCTTCTCTCCTCTCCTCCCCTGAAGGTGCTGACTCTGGCTGGGTTCAGTTCCACACTCACTCGTCCCCCTCCCTCTCCTCCCCTGAAGGTGCTGACTCTGGCTGGGTTCAGTTCTACAATTACCAGTTTCTCTCCAATATGTGACCCATGTGCCCAATCTCCATGTATGAACCTCGAGAGTGAGTGGCGACAGGCTATTCCACTGTCCTCGCCTGAGGCCTCACACGTGCATTTTCCAGCAGGGTCACTGGACCCTCCTCCCAATGGCTCAGTGGGTAAAGGTATGCCCAGTGTGACAGTCATAGGAACAGGAGGGGCCCAGGTTTAATCCTGTCCGTATTTCCTCCCCTTCTAATCCCCTGTAAAAGCTGTTTACAAAAGTCATCACTGTAAGTAGGAACATAGGAACAGGAATAGGCCATTCGGCTCCTTGAGCCTGTCCCACCATTCAATGAGATTGTGGCTGATCAGTATTTTAACTCCGTCTACCTGCCTTGGTTACATCGCCATTAATACACTTGCCTAAGGACAATCTATCAATCTCAGTTTTGGAATTTTCAATTGGCCCCCAGCCTCTGTTTTATGGGGAACAGAGTTCCAGATTTCCACTAGGCTTTAAGAACATAAGAAATAGGAGCAGGAGTGGGTTAAACAGTCCCTCGAGCCTGCTGTGCCATTCAATAAGATCAAGGCTGATCTTCTACCTCAGCTCCACTTTCCCGCACTATCCCCGTATCCCTTGATTTCTTTAGTGTCCAAACATCTATTGATCTCAGCCCTGAATACACTCAACGACTGAGCATCCACAGCTCTTTGGGGCAGAGAATTCCAAAGATTCACAACCCTTTGAGTGAAGACATTTCTCCTCATCTCAGTCCTAAATGGCCGTCCGTTATCCTGAGACTATGACCCCTAGTTCCAGACTCTCCAACAAAGAGAAACAGCCAATCAGCATTTGTGTGAGGAAGTGCTTCCTGACATCACCCTGAACGGCCTGGCTCTGATTTTAAGGTTGTGAGCCCTTGTTGTGGACTCCTCCACCAGAGGAAATCGTTTCTCTCCATCCACCCTATCAACTCCTTTAATCTTAAACACCTCAATTAGATCATCCTTTAATCTTCTATATTTCTCACCATTTACAAACATCATCACTGTACGTACAGGATCATAGAACCACAGAAGTTTACAGAATTGAATGAAGCCATTCCAGCCCATCATGTCCGTGCCGGCCGACAAAGAACTATCAAGCCATATCCCACTTTTCAGCTCTTGGTCCGTGGCCTTGTAGGTCGCGGCACTTCAAATGCATATCCGAGTTCGTTTTAAATGCAACGAGGGTTTCTGCCTCTACCACCCTTTCAGGCAGTGGGTTCCAGACCCCCACCACCCTCTAAACCTGCTACCACTTTAAACCTACGCCCCCTGGTTGTTGACCCTCTGCTAAGGGGAATAGGTCCTGCCTATTCACTCCAACTAGGCCCCTCATAATTTTATACATCTCAATTAAGTCTCCCCTCAGCCTCCTCTGTTCCAAAGAAAACAACCCCAGCCTATCCAATCTTTCCTCATCGCTAAAATTCTCCAGTTCAGGCAACACACTCGTAAATCTCCTCTGTACCCTCTCCAGTGCAATCACATCTTTCCTGTAATGTGGTGACCAGAACTGCATGCAGTACTCTAGCTGTGGCCTAACTAGTGTTTTAAACAGTTCAAGCATAACCTTCCTGCTCTTGCATTCTATGCCTTGGCTAATAAAGGCAAGTATTCCATATGCCTTCTTAACCACCTTATCTACCTGTCCTGCTACCTTCAGTAATTTGTGGACATGGCCTCCAAGGTCCCTTTGTTCCTCTACACTTCTCAGTGTGCTACCATTTAATGTGTATTACCTTGCCTTGTTCGCCCTCCCCAAATACATTGCCTCACACTTCTCCAGATTGAATTCCATTTGCCACTGTTCAGCCCACCTGATCAGTTCATTCATATCTTCCTGCAGCCGACAGCTTTCTTCTTCATTATCAACCACACAGCCGATTTTAGTATCATCTGCAGGGTTCTTAATCATATCCCCCACATTCAAGTCTAAATCATTGATATATACCACAAAAAGCAAGGGACCTAGTACTGAGCCCTGCAGAACCCCACTGAATACAGCCTTCCCGTCATACAAACACCCATCGACCATGACCCTTTGCTTCCTGCCACTAAGTCAATTTTGGATCCAACTTGCCACTTTGCCTTGGATCCCATGGGCTTTTACTTTTGTGACCAGTCTGCCATGTGGGACCATCAAATGCCTTGCTAAAATCCATATGCACTACAGCAAACACACTACCCTCATCAACCCTCTTTGTTACCTCCTCAAAAAATTCAATTAAGTTAGTCAGACCCGACCTTCCCTGAACAAATCCAGGCTGGCTGTTCTTTATTAATCTGTGTTTTTCTAAATGAAGATATATCCTGTCCCTTAATGCTGGGGTATATAGAGACCCAGCTAAGAGAGCCCTATACAGCAAGCGCCTCACAGCCAATTTGGCGTGCCTTGATGACCCTGAGATGCTGAATACCACGCGCTTGGTCTGCCCTCCAGGTCTCTCGAACCAGTGAAGAGACACTTGGTCACTCAACCAGGAAACATCAGGACTGGTTTGATGAAAATGACCAGGAGATCGAAGAAGTAATAGATCGCAAGCGCAAAGCATTTCTGAGCCTCAAGCAATATTCCAACTCGGGAGCTGCAAAACAACATTACAGATGGCTCAAGGCTCAGGTCCAACTAAAAACGCAGGACCTAAAGAACAGGTGGTGGATGGAGAAAGCACAGGAGATACAACAACTGGCCGATAGTCACGGTATGCGAGGATTCTTCACGGCAATCAAGGCCACCTACGGTCCAAACTCCCAAGGCCCTACCCCACTCCTGGCCAAGAACGGGGAAACACTCATCAAGGACACCGAGGCTGTCAGGGCCCGATGGAAGGAGCACTTTGAAGATCTCCTCAATCAAGACTCTGCCTTTGACTCGAGTGTTCTCGACTCCATCCCGCAGCATGCGACCCGCCACCAACTCAGTGAAACTCCAACGTCGCACGAGGTAGGCAAAGCCATAAAACAGCTCAAGAACAACAAGGCTACGGGTGCGGATGGAATCCCTGCTGAGGCGCTAAAGTATGGCGGAGAGGCACGGTTGGCACGGATACATGACCTCATTTCTCTCATCTGGAGGGAGAGCATGCTGGGAGATCTCAGAGATGCAGTGATTGTGACCATTTTTTTTTAAAAAGGGGACGAATCCGACTGCGGCAACTACAGGGGAATCTCCCTGCTATCAGCCACTGGGAAAGTTGTTGTTAGAGTTCTCCTCAATCTACTTCTCCCTGTGGCCGAGGAGCTCCTCCCGGAACGACAATGTGGATTTCGTCCCCGACGGGGCACAGCGGACATGATCTTTGCAGCGTGACAGCTGCAGGAAAAATGCAGGGAGCAGCGCCAGCCCTTATACATGGCCTTTTGCGATCTTACAAAGGCCTTTGACACTGTCAACCATGAGGGTCTATGGAGCATCCTCCTCCGTTTCGGATGCCCCCAAAAGTTTGTCAACATCCTTCGCCTGCTTCACGATGACCTGCAGGCTGTGATCCTTATCAACTGATCCATTACAGACCCAATTCACGTCCGGACCGGGGTCAAACAGGGCTGCGTTATCGCTCCAACCCTCTTCTCAATCTTCCTCGTTGACATGCTCCACCTCACAATCAACAAGCTCCCCGCTGGAGTGGGACTAAACTACAGAACCAGTGGGAAGCTGTTTAACCTACGCCACCTCCAGGCCAGGTCCAAGATCACCCCAACCTCTGTCGTGGAGCTGCTGTATGTGGACGACGCCTGCGTCTGGGCACATTCTGAAGCTGAACTCCAGGATATAGTCAATGTATTCACTGAGGCATATGAAAGCATGGGCCTTACACTTAACATCCGTAAGACAAAGGTCCTCCACCAGCCTGTTACCGCTGCACAGCACTGCCCTCCAATCATCAAGATTCACGGCGCGGCCCTCGATAACATGGACCATTTCCCATATCTCGCGAGCCTCTCATCAACAAAGGCAGACATTGATGCGGAGATTCAACATCACCTCCAGTGCGCCAGTGCAGTCTTCGGCCATCTGAGGAAAAGAGTGTTTGAAGACCAGGCCCTCAAATCTACCACCAAGCTCATGGTCTACAGGGCTGTAGTAATACCCGCCCTCCTGTATGGATCTGAGGCATGGACGATGTATAGACGGCACCTCAAGTCGCTGGAGCTATATCACCAATGATGTCTCCGCAAGATCCTGCAAATTCCCTGGGAGGACAGGCGCACCAACATCAGTGTCCTCGACCAGGCTAACATCCCCGATCTTGAAGCACTGAACACACTCGATCAACTTCGCTGGGCAGGCCACATAGTTCGCATGCCAGATACGAGACTCCCGAAGCAAATGCTTTATGCAGAGCTCCTTCATGGTAAACGAGCCAAAGGTGGGCAGCGGAAACATTATAAGGACACCCTCAAAGCCTCCCTGATAAAGTGCGGCATCACCACTGACACCTGGGAGGTCCTGGCCGAAGACCGCCCGAGGTGGAGAAAGTGCATCCGGGAGGGCGTTGAGCTCTTCGAGTCTCAACGCAAAGAGCGTGAAGAGGTCAAGCGCAGGCAGCGGAAGGAGCGCGCGGCAAACCAGCCCCACCCACCCCTTCCCTCGACGAATGTCTGTCTCACCTGCAACAGGGTCTGTGGCTCTCATATCGGACTGTTCAGCCATCAAAGAACTCACTTTGGGAGTGGAAGCAAGTCTTCCTCGATTCTGAGGGACTGCCTATGGGGATGATTCCTGGTCTATCTTTGTCCTTTTCCATATCCAACCTAAATCCAACTGAATTATGATCACTACCACCAAAATGCTCTCCCACTGATACCTCTTCCACCTGCCCAGCTTCCGGTGGGTTGTAAATCTTGGAATTCGCTGCCTCAGAGAGCTGTGGAAGATGGGACATTGAATAAATTTAAGACAGAAATAGACAGTTTATTAACTGATAAGGGAATAAAGGGTTATATGGAGCGCAGGGAATTGGACCTGAGTCCATGATCGGATCAGCCATGATCGTGTTGGGTGGCGGAGCAGGCTCGAGGGGCAGTATGGCCTGCTGCTGCTCCTATTTCTTATATTAGTTTGTGCTTCTGGTCTTCACTCACTAATTAGACACTTCCAGGGCAGGTACAGCATGGGTTCGATAGAGAAAATCTCACTCTATACCTTCCCATCAATCACTCCCAGGGCAGGTACAGCATGGGTTAGATAGAGAAAATCTCCCTCTATACCTTCCCATCAATCACTCCCAGGGCAGGTACAGCATGGGTTAGATAGAGAAAATCTCCCTCTATACCTTCCCATCAATCACTCCCAGGGCAGGTACAGCATGGGTTAGATAGAGAAAATCTCCCTCTTTACCTTCCCATCAATCACTCCCAGGGCAGGTGCAGCACGGGTTAGATAGAGAAAATCTCCCTCTATACCTTCCCATCAATCACTCCCAGGGCAGGTACAGCACAGTTTAGATAGAGCAAAGCTTGCTCTGCAATTACCATCAAAAACTCACAGGGCAAGTATAGCATCATTTAGATACAGAGTAAAGCTCCTAGATACACCATAAAGCTCCCTCTACCCTGGTCCGTCAAACACGCCCATGGCTGGTACAGCATGGGTTAGATACAGAGTAAAGCTCCCTCTACACTGTACCATCCAAAAACTCCCAGGGATGGGACAGCTCGTGTTAAATACAAAGCAAAGATCCCTCTACATTGTCCTAGCAAGCATTCCCAGGGCAGGTACAGCAAGGGTTAGATATCGAGGAAAGCTCTCTCTACACTGTCCCATCAAACATTCCCATGTTGATACAGCAAGAGCCAGATACACAGTAAAGCTCCCTCTACACTGTCGCATCATACACTCCCAGGGCAGGTACAGCAAGGGTAAGATACAGAGTAAAGCTCCATCTGCACTGTTCCTTCAGGGGAGGAGGGGGAGGGGAACCAGTGAGTGTAGACCTGAACCCAGACAGAATTGGTGGTGAAAACTGGGAGTCGAGGAGAAACAGTCTAGAAATGTGTGTTGATTTGGATTTCAGCACAGCAGGAGGGACAATGTGTGGGACAGGGATTTACAGGTTTGGAAGAGCAAGAGTGGAAAGAATGTTCCATGGAAACTAGATGTGTCTATTCTGAATTTCTGTCTTGTACTGACCGTGATGAGTTTTGTTATCCCCTTTTACAGCGTATTAGAAGGGGAGATTTTCAGACAGGAAACACAAACCAAACATCACGTCAAGATCTGACGGAGTCAATCGATTCATCAGGACCTGAATATCATCGGCCTCTGAAAGTGGAAGGAGAAATGTTTGCCTGTTCTGTGAGAAAAGATATCAAACATCAGTGTGACTGGAAAGGCACCGAGACACACACACCCTAGTGAGAGTGTTCCAGTGCACTGCCTGTGGAAAGTGCTTTATCCAGTTACACAGCCTGAAAAATCATCGCACCATTCACAACTGATTGTCCAACCATGGAGAGTCACAAGGATACCCGCACCATGGAAATGTGGGGACTGTGGGAAGGTATTCAGAAAACCGTGAGAGCTGGAAATTCATCGACGCAGTCACACTGGGGAGAGGCCGTTCATCTGCCCCGTGTGGGGGAAGGGATTCACTGGGTCTTCCCAACTTGTAACTCACCAGAGTGTTCACACTAGGGAGAGACCGTTCACCTGCTTGGAGTGTGGGAAGGGATTCACTCGGTAATCCAACCTGCTGACACACCAGCGAGTTCACAAGTGATTGCAGGGGTTGGAATCTGTTGTTATTGGTGCTGTTAATCACATCCCGACTGAACCACGTTTATTCTGACAGTTGGAGTTTGTTTCTGCTGATGTTAATAACCCTACAACTGGGCTGGACTTTAATATTCTGGATATATTGCTGATTGTGTTCTTGGGGCTGCAGTGTCCATTTAAGAAATGCTGTGTGTTATCTTTCCCCTTAATTCAGCGACTCTCAACAGAAATTTAGTTTGCAATAAAATTATGAACTTTTACTTTAATCCTAAGTTGATCTTTGGTACAAAATCTACAATAGTATGAAAGTTTCCACTGAAGAACATCTCCAATTAGAAAGAGCTGGCTGACAATTCTTACTGACTTGCACATTACACACAGTGGCCCCTCCATTATCCACAAGAAGGGGAATGGGAATTGGTGGGGAATCAGTGTCCCCAAATGTTGCCCCTCCCGTCTGGTGTAGCAATCCCCTCGGCACAGGAATAGAGACAAGTCCAGACCAAAAGTGTACACAGTACTCCAGCTGTGGTCTTACCAACGCCCTGTACAGGTGTAGCAGGGCTTCCCTACTTTTATACTCCATCCCCCCTTGCAATAAAGGCCAGCATTCCATTTGCCTTCCTGATTGTTTGCTGTACTTGCATGCTAACTTTTTGCATTTCATGTCTAAGAATGCCCAGATCTCTTTGTATTACAGCATTTTGTAATCGTCCTCATTTAAATAATAATTTTTTTAATTTTTCCTACCAAAGGGGATAACCTGACATTTTACCATATTATAGTCCATCTGCCAGATTTTTGCCCACTCACTGAGCCTATCCAAATCCCTTTGTAGATTATTCACGTCCTCCTCACAACTTGCTTTCCACCCATCTTTGTATCAGCAGCAAATTTGGCTGCATTACACTAAGTCCCTTCATCCAAGTCATTAATATAAATTATAAATAGTTGAAGCCCCAGCACTGATCCCTACAGCACACCACCAGTTACAGTTTGCCAACCTGAAAATGACCCATTTATCCTAACTCTCTGTTTTCTGTTAGTTAACCAATCCTCTATCCATGCTAATATATTACCCCCAACCCCGTGAGCTCTTCGCTTGTGCAGTAACCTTTTGTGTGGCACCTTATCGAATGCTTTCTGGAAATCCAAATGTATGACATCAACGGGTTCTCCTTTATCCACTCTGCTCATTACATCCTCAAACAACTCCAGCAACTTTGTCAAACATGATTTCCCTTTCATAAAACCATGCTGACTCTGCTTGACTGCAATATGATTTTCTAAATGTCCTGCTACTTCTTCCTTAATGATGGGCTCCAGTATTTTCCCAATGACATGGTAGGCTAACTGGTCTATAGTTTCCTGCTTTCTGTCTCCGTCTCTTGAATAGGAATGTAACATTTGCGGTTTTCCAGTCCGCTGGGACCTCTCCAGAATTCAGGTAATTTTGGTAGATTACAAACAATGTATCCACTATCTTTGTAGCCGCTTCTTTTAAGATCCGAGGATGCGTGCCATCAGGTCCAGGGGACTTGTCCATTTGTTTGCTTAGTACTTTATCTCTAGTGATAGTGACTGTTTTAAGTCCCCCCTCCCCCCACCACCACAATAGCTCCTTGATTATCAACTGTTGGGATGTTCTTAGTGTCCTCTAACGTGAAGACCAATACAAAATATTTGTTCAAAATCTCTGCCATTTCCATGTTTCCCAATATTAATTCTCCAGTCTCATCCTCTAAAGGACCAATGTTTACTTTAGCTACTCGGTTCCTTTTTATATATCTGTAGAAGCTCTTACTGATATTTCTTGCTAGTTTGCTCTCAGCTGCTATCTTCTCTGTCATCATTTTTTTAGTCGTCCTTTGCTGGTTTCTAACAATTTCCCAATCCTCTGGCCTTCCACTGTCCTTCACAACATTGTTTGCCTTTTTTTCAATTTGATACCATCCTTTACTTTCTTAGTTAGCCAGGGATGGTTCAGCCTTCTCTAAGCATCTTTGTTTCTCACGAATAAATCTTTGCTGAGAGTTATGAAATATCTCCTTAAATGTTTGCCACTGCATTTCTACAGTCTTACCCTTTAACATACTTTCCCAGTCCACGTGGTGTCAGTGACGCTGGTGTGCCGACAGGGTGATGAGTGAGTGAATCCCTTCCCACACTCTGAGCAGAACGACCTCTCCCCGGTGTGACTGTAGCGATGAGTTTCCAACAGGGATGGGTAATTGAATCTCTTCCCACAGTCCCCACATTTCCACGGTTTCTCCATGGTGCGGGGTTGTCCGTGTGTCTCTCCAGGTTGGACGATCAGTTGAAGCCTGGTCCCCACAGAACATGTGTACGGTTTCTCCCCAGGGTGAATGGTGCGATGTTTTTTCAGGCTGTGTAACTGGTTAAAGCTCTTTCCACAGTCAGTGCACTGGAACAATCTCATTCGGGTGTGTGTGTCTCGGTGCTTTTCCAGTCACACTGATATTTGAAATCTTTTCCCACAGGCAGAACAGGCAAACATTTCTTCTTCCACTTTCAAAGACCGATGATATTCAGGTCCTGATGAATTGAGTGACTCCGTCGGATTTGGTTTGGTTTGAGTTTCCTGTCTGTAAATCCTCCCCTTCTAATACCCTGTAAAAGAGTTCACAAAAGTCATCACTAAGTCCTGGGCCGAAAATCAAAACAGACAATTCCAGCTTCCATGGAATATTCTTTCCTCTCTTGTTCCCACAAACATGTGATCCAATCAAATTAAAAGGCGGCAAAATAAGCAACAAAAGCAAAGGGCACCTTCCCAAATAAACCAGAATGTTGTTCCCAGTGTGTATGAGATACTCCGTACCCTGAGGTGCCACCGGTCACGGAAGGCATCAAGGAACCAGTGCACACCGCATGTTCCCTCTCCAGGGCCATCCGGGCACCGACAAGACAAAAGACCACAAGAATTAAGCACAAGAATAAGCCATACGGTCCCTCGGGCCTGTTCCACCATTCACTATGATCATGGCTGATCTTCAACCTCAGCTCCACTTTCCTGCCTGATCTCCATATCCCTTGATTCCCCCAGAGTCCAACAATCTATATATCTCAGTCTTGAATATACTCAACACCCACAGCCCTTTGGGGTGGAGAATTCCGAAGATTTACAACCCTCTGAGCGAAGAAATTCCTCCTCATCTCAGTCTTATATGGCCGACTCCCTTATTCTGAGACTGTGGGCCCTATTTGGAGACTCTCCAGTCAGGGGAAACAACCTCTTAGCATCTACCCTGTCAGTCCCCCTCAGAATTTTACATGTTTCAATGAGATCCCCTCTTATTCTTCTAAACTCCGGAGAGTATAGGCCCATACTGCTCAATCCCTCCTCATAGGACAATCCCCCCATCCCGGGAATCAATCTGGTGAACCTTCATTGCACTCTCTCTAAGGCAAGGATATCCTTCCTCAGATAACGAGACCAAAACTGTGCACAGTACTGCAGATGTGGTCTCACTAAGGCCATGTACAATTGTAGCAAGACTTCCTTACTCTTGTACTCCAACCCCCTGGCAATAAAGGCCCACATGCCTTCCTGATCGCTTGCCGTACCTGCATGCCAGTTCGCTGTGTTTCCTGTACGAGGACACCTGAATCTCTCTGAACACTAACATTTATTAGTTTTTCACCATTTAAAAAATATTCTGTTTTTCTATTCTTCCCACCAAAGTGAATAACCTCACATTTCCCCACATTATACTCCTCCATCTGCCACCTTATTGCCCACTCACTGAACCTGTCCATATCCCTTTGCAGGTTCTTTGCATCCTCCTCACAGCGTACTTTCCCACCTGGCTTTGTATCGTCAGCAAACTTGGATACATTGTACTTGATCCCTTCATCCAAGTCTTTAATATAGATTGTAAATAGCTGAGGCCAAAGCAAAGCAAAGACCAAAGCTGACCGATCCTTGCAGTACCCCACTAGTTACAGCCCGTCAACCGGAACATGTCCCGTGTATCCCGACTCTCTGTCCGTTAACCAATCCTCTATCTGTGCTAATATATTACCCCCAACTCCGTGAGCTCTCAATTAGCATTTTATGTGGCACTTCAAATGCGTTTTGGAAATCCTGCAACATTACAGCCACTGGTTCCCCTTCATCCACCCTGCTGCTGACATCCTCAAAAAGCTTAATAAATGTATTAAAGACGATTTCCCTCCCACAAGACCATGTTGAGTGCAGACTGAGAGCCTGATTTTCTCAGTGCCCTGTTACACTTGTGTAGTAATGGATTGCAGCATTTCCCCCAAGGACTGATGTCAGACTAACTGGCCCCGAGTTGCCCGTTTTCTCTCTCCCTCCTTCCCTGACCGTGGAGGAGAGGCAGGCAGCCAGAGTGAGCCAGCCCCGGGCCTGTCACCGCGGGGGGGGGCAAACCCGGGCTCAGCCTGTGGGCTGTGATTGGGGCCTGAGGCCTACAGCGGGTGTGGGTGAAGCTCCCCGGCCCACCCGCGGGTCCACACCCTCCGCCGCCCCCACAATCTCCTCCCGCCTCCCCGAAGGGTCTGACCCACTCGAGCTCGGGGCAAACGCCGGAGCCGCAGGTTGTTGTTGGGGGCCTGAGGCCTACCCCGGGTGTTTAGAAAGCCTCCCCGCCGGTTCCGGGGCTCCCCTGCGCCGCCGCCCCTTCCTCCTCCTCCCCGCTCCGGAACCTTCTCTCCGCCTCCGGCCATTGGGCGGCGCGCGCACTCGAGCGGCACGTGACCCGGGCCCACGGCCTGATTGACGGGAGCTCCCGACCAATGGGGAGTGAGACCGCGGGAACAGTGGGCGGGCGGCCGAGGGTGACGCGCGCTGGAACGTGTTGACGTCATGAAGAGTACAGACGTCATGATACAATGCAACTTGGTTCTCCTGAGTGAGGGAGGCTGGGGGTCAAGGTTGATTTGATTCTGTGCTGATCCTTGACCTCCCTTGCTCCCAAGTGCAGGAGAGGTTGCACATTCCAGCTGCTCACTGTGGGGGTTGTCAGCGGATCCCAGCCTGGGCTGCAGTTGGGGAGACTGCAGTTAACCTCAGTGCCCTGGGCTCCTGCTACTGATCACTGTCCACTCACCCCAGCAGCAAAGGCCAAGTCTGCAAAGGGGGCGTTGTTTTGGACTGTGATGCCCCCAAGGTTGAATAGGCTGCCAACAATCACTGCATACCCTCACACATTGGCCCTTTGGACGGGCACCAGAAGGCAACCAGTGACCGTGGATCTCCTCACTGTAGAGGAATAGGAGGATATGTTGATAGGGTGGGAGGAGGGTCGTGTGGAGTTTAAACCCCGACATGGACCAGTTGGGCCGAATGACCTGTTTCTGTGCTGTGTTCTATGAAATACCATGAGAGGTCAAATCAAGGGAATAAGCAAAAACAAAAACAAAAACTTGTATTTATATAATGCCTTTAATGTGTAAAACGTCCAAAGGATTTTCACAGAGTATTATAAGACAAAAACTTGACACCAAGCCACATAAACAGATATCAGGACAGGTGACCAAAAGCTTGGTCAAAGACATAGGTTTTCAGGAGCAGATTAAAGGAGGATTGAGAGGCGGAGAGGTTTTAGAGATTGGGGTCAAGGCAACAGAAGGTTGAGCGATTACCATCAGGGATGCTCAAAAAGGCAGAATTAGAGGAGAGCAGATATCTCAGCGATTGTGGGGCTGGGGGAGATTACAGAGATAGGGAGGGGCGAGGCCATGGAGCGATCTGAAAACAAGCATGAACATTTTGAAATCGAGGTGTTGCTTAACCAGGAAGAATGCAGGTCAACGATGTTTCCCCAGCATTCTAGGCACACTCGCCTTCCCTCGTTCACCTGGACCTTGCTGGCTGCGATATTTCATCCTGCGACCTCACTTCCACTTGCTTCTGCAAGAAAAAAACAAAACAAAAAATAGCACCGCTCTGTGAGAGGTCTTCCCTCCACAGCTCAAACTTAGGTTATATGGATTACATTTCCATTCCCGAATGCTTGAGCAGCAACTCCTATCTATTTAGATAGTCAATTTTATTTTCACACAAACCTATGTCCAGCCTTTGTGATTGAACAATACAAAAGGTATCTGCAATGTGTTTGCTGCAAGTTCTTTATCTTCCCTCTCGAGCAATCTGTCGTGGAAGATAACACATAATTCCAAATCATTCATTACAGGCATTTTTTTCAAAAAGTCTTACATTCAATTTTGTCACCATGCTGTGGTATTCAAGATCCATTACTGCAGATAAGAAGTTGAACATAACTGGAGTTCTTCTTTTTGTTCCAGCAAAGATCAAGGTCGTTTACACCTTGAAGTTATTTCCAAATTAAAGGACTCTCTTGGTAACGTTGCACCATCTGCACCACCATCATCATCATCATTATCATCATAGACAGTCCCTCGAAATGAGGATGACTTGCTTCTATGCAAAAAGAGATGAGTTCACAGGTTTTTCAATGAAGGACCTAATATTCCGGATCCCGAACTACATCCTGAAGGGTGGAAGATGCCTGTGCCTGGATTTTTTTAACATGTGGTTGCACACCAGCCACCCCTACTCTCCAACTGCTTGCCCCAACCCCTCCTCCACCCCCTCACCCCAACCCCCCTCACCCCAAACCCTCCTTCACCCCCTCACCCGAACCCCCCTCACCCCAACCTCTCCTCCACCCACTCACCCCAACCCCCCTCACACTAACCCCTCCTTCACCCCCTCACCCCAACCCCCCTCATCCCAACCCCTCCTCCACCCCCTCACCCCAACCGCCCTCATCCCAACCCCTCCTTCACCCCCTCACCCCAACCCGCCTCACCCCAACCCCCCTCACTTCAACCCCCCTCACCCCAACCTCTCCTTCACCCCTCGCCCCAACCCCAACCCCCCTCACTCCTACTCTGCAACCCCCCTCACCCCAAGCCCCCTCACACCAAACCCTCCTTCACCGCAACCCATATTTCACACATCCAATTTCATTTTGACCATCACTTCGACCAATGATCCACACTGGAGGTAAATATCAGGAGCTTCTGTGTGATGGTGAGGTGATCACTGGACAATAAAGCTCGGAGACCGGTGGTGGGCAGCTCATTATCCCCAGTGTGATTTAGTCCCCTTTCCCACTGAACACTGTGGACAGACATGGTCACCTTGGTAACGGAATGGTCAGTGTGACATCACTTTCTGAACAAGACCACACAAGACAATGGGTTATCAATAAATGGTAAAGGTATTAAACACTCTGCAATTACATTGGAAATAAAATGCTGGAAAATAATTGGTGAAGATAATTTATCTCTGGAATTGACTAGCAAATATTAAAAATGATGTGCTCTGTATACACAAACACTATATATATATAGAAAAAAAATGCGATATATATATATATATATATATATGCTATGATATATATATATATATAGACTTTGTGTGCTCATTTCAGTTGTTCTGTGTAACCTGATGCGATCATCATTCTATGATCTTTAGCTCATCCGGCGGTGCTTGGTGGATCAGGATATAAAGAGACCGCGCGCTGCTCCTCCTCCCACTGCCTGGGGGAATGGGGCAGATATTTAAAGGGGTAGGGACTCCCCTTTCTCTGCCTCATTATAGTTAAAGGGACAGTCCAGTTTATCTTGGGGTGTCGGAGGACTTCACTAACACAGCTCCCATCAACAGTCGCTCCTTTCTGTACTGTGCAGAGATTGTAAAGCTATCTATTTCAGTGACTTGAGCCTTTCTAAAATGTCTCACTGTGTTTGATGATCCACTTGTATAATTTGGAAAGATTTCAGAATTGTGCAGTGTGATGAAGGTGTTGGTTAAAGGTGGAGTCAAATTTGTTTCAAAATATTCTGTTCTAACCCTCCCCCAACCCCCCAAATTTTAGAACACTGCAATACTGACTGGGAAGTTCCCAAGTTCGATTCATGATCAAGGCTGTGAGTTGACCTCAGCCAAGGCAGCAGTTCAGGGATTATAATTGTCCTCAGTACCACTGGGCTAAATATGAGTAAAAATCAGCCAGTGTCCCTACTGTTCATACCGATCCAGTGACCTCAACTGGGAAGTGTGTGGGTGTCATTTGAGGACAGGATTTGAAGCTGTGATGCCTACCACAGTGGAAATCCGCTGGCACTCATTGAGTCGACTGACGGTGAGGCACTAGAGGTTAACTACTGTCTGTAGAATTGCACACAGCCAGATTCAGCATTTTCTGGAGATAATAAATCTCAGACGATGAAAGGAATGTTGAATTTAGACAGTGAGGATGGAGGGAGAGTGTCTAGAATAAGGAATTTATAGCTTAGGAGCGACAGGAGGTGACAGAATGTTGTGTAGAATCTAGAATTGTCTGTTCTGAATTTGCATCCTGTATTTAAAGTAATAATGTTTGTAAGCACCATTTATTTGCAGGGAATTAGAAGGGGATGATCTGCAGCTGGGAAACTCAAACCAAACATTGCATCAAGATTTGACAGATTCCCGGATTGATCAGGATTACCTTCTCATCAGCCTTTGTAAAAACACCAATCACAGCGGGGAGAAACAGGACACATGTTGTGTGTGTGGATACACCTTCAACCAATCGTTCAGCCTGTGAGACCCGTGCACCCACCTGACTCAACACTGTAAATGTGGGGACAGTGGGAATGGATGCTGTTGTACATGGAAAGTGATTCAGTCGCTCATCTCACCAACTGACATTTGACGAATTAGATAACAGACTTTCTCCTATGAATATAGAGCTGGTTTATTGGGCCGTAATGTGTTTACTTATTCATCTTGTTGACTCTAAATCTTTGCCAATTATTTGATGTGATTGGTTTACATGTACGTATTTTTAAAAATATGTTTTCTGAGTGGATTCAATACAAATTGAAACCAGGTTTGCAGGCGTGATGCTCCATTCACACATCGAAGGTGAGAGAGATGTGGGACACATGCTAAGTCCAGTATCTGAAGGTGATTAACAGACTGGGTTTTATGTTTAGTGATCCTGGGCGTGTTACCAACACCTTCCCTGGATACCAAGGCTAGGAGATCAACTCTGGAAGGTATGGGAAACTGGGACTTGCCCCTGAGAGTAACTGAAGGTATAAGAACTGAAATAATCCAGAGTTAGAGAGGAGATACGGCACAAAATGGAGCAGTCAGTAGCAGGATGTCAATTAGTCTCTTCTTATTTTGGAGTCATCAAATATCGACACACTCTGTTATTTGAAATATCAAAATATTAAACTCCAGCCCAGTTATAGGGGTTATTAACATCAGCAGAAACAATCCCCAACTGACAGAATGAACATGATTCAGTTAGGATGTGATTAACAGCAGCAATAACAGTAGAAACCAACCCCTGCAGCCACTTGTGACCTTGCTGGTGTCTCAGCAGGTCGGATGAATGAGTGAATCCCTTCCCACACTCAGAGCAGGTGAACAGCCTCTCCCCAGTGTGACTGTAACGATGCATTGCCAGCTTACAAGGTTGGGTTCAGTTCTGCACCCGCTGTGCGCAGAGTGAGAATAAACTCAATGAGCTGCTGATTTTCTCTGCTGGCCCAATAGGGTGAGCCCATGCTGGTCCAATAGGGTGAGCTATGCTGGCCGAATAGGATGAGCCCGGGCTGGCCCAATAGGGTGAGCAAGGGCTGGCCCAATAGGGTGAGCAAGGGCTGGACCAATAGGGTGATGTAATGAGCAGAACTGTGTGAGTACTCCAGCTGTGTCCTAACTTGTGTTTTACACAGTTCTCGCATAACCTCCAGAGGGAGGTGGGAGTCTGGAACTTACTGCCTGAAAGAATAGTTGAGGCAGAAACCCTCATCGCATTTACAAAAGTACTTGGATATGCACCGGAATTGCGTTAACCTACAGGGCTACGGACCAAGAGCTGGAAAGTGGGATTAGGCTGGATAGCTCTTTTTCGGCCGCACATACATGATGGGCCTAATGGCCTCGTTCTGTGTTGTAAACTGCAATGATTCCATGTCACCAATCCTCTCCTGTCTGAAAAAACCAACCCCACAGTCACTGACACCAATCCTCTCCTGTCTGAAAAAACCAACCCCACAGTCACTGACACCAATCCCCTCCTGTCTGAGATAAACCAACCCCACAGTCACTGACACCAATCCCCTCCTGTCTGATATAAACCAACCTCACAGTCAGACACCAATCCCCTCCTGTCTGATATAATGTGAAAGACAGTGGAAGGCCAGAAGATTGGGAATTTTTTAGAAACCAGCAAAGGACGACAATAAAATGATAAAGACAGAAAAGATAGCATTAGAACAAACTAGCAAAAAATATAAAAACAGACAGTAAGAGCAGCTACAGATATATAAAAGGGAAATGAGTAGCTAAAGTAAACGTTGGTCCCTTAGAGGATGAGACTAAAGAATTAATAATGGGAAACACGGATATGGCAGAGATTGTGAACAAATATTTTGTATTGTTCTTCATGGTAGAGAACACTAAAAACATCCCATAATCAAGGAGCTATTGCGGTGGTGAGGGTGGGGTGAGGGGGGACTTAAAACAGTCACTATCACTAGAGATAAAGTACTCAGCAAACAAATGGGACTAAAGGTGGACAAATCCCCCGGACCTTATGGCATACATCCGAAGGTCTTAAAAGAAGTGGCTGCAGAGATAGTGGATGTACTGGTTGTAATCTACCAAAATTACTTGAATTCTGGAGAGGTCCCAGCAGACTGGAAAACTTCAAAGGTAACACCCCTATTCAAGTAAGGAGGGAGGCAGAGAGCAGGAAACCATAGACCAGTTAGCCTACCATCGGTCATTGGGAAAATACTGAAATCCATCATTAAGGAATTAGTAGCAGGACATTTAGAAAATCATGTTGCAGTCAAGCAGAGTCAGCATGGTTTTATGAAAGGAAAATCATGGTTAATACATTTGCTGGAGTTGCTTGGCGATTAAATGAGCAGAGTGCATAAAGGAATACCAGTTGAAGTTGTATATTTGCATTTCCAGAAAGCATTCGATAAGGTGCCACACAAAAGGTTACTGCACAAGCTAAGAGCTCACGGGATTGGGGGTAATATATCAGAATGGATAGAGGATTGGCTGAGTAACAGAAAACAAAGAGTCGGTATAAATGGGTAATTTTCCAGTTCGCAAACTGTAACTAGCGGGGTGCTGCAGGGATCAGTGCTGGGACCTCAACTATTTACAATTTATATTAATGACTTGGATGAAGGGACCAAGTGTAACACAGTCAAATTTGCTGATGATACAAAGATAGGTGGGAAACCAAGTTGTGAGGAAGATGCAAAGAATCTAGAAAGGGATATGGATAGGATAATGAGGTACCAACGTTATAGGTAAAAAATGGGATGAGGTCCAACAAGCTGAATTTAGGGAGCTAGGAGTTAAATTAAAAAGTAGGACCTCAAAGGTAGTAATCTCAGGATTGTTACCAGGGCCACATGCTAGTCAGAGTAGAAATAGCAGGATAGTTAAGATGAATACGTTTCTTGAGGAATGGTGCAAGAGGAAGGGATTCAAATTCCTAGGACATTGGAACCGGTTCTGGGGGAGGTGGGACCATGACAACCGGTCTGCACCTGGGCAGGACCGGAACTGATGTCCTAGGGGGAGTGTTTGCTCGTGCTGTTGGGGTGGGTTTAAACTAATACAGCAGGGGGATGGGAATCTATGCAGGGAGACAGAGTAAAATGGGGGCAGAAGCAAAAGGTAGAAAGGAGATAAGGAAAAGTGGAGGGCAGAGAAATCAAAGGCAAAAATCAAAAAGGGCCACATTACAACATAATTCTAAAAGAACAAAGAGTGTTAAAAAAACAAGCCTGAAGACTGTGTCTCAATGTGAGGAGCATTCATAATAAGGTGCAGATAGCTGTTAACGGGTATGATGTAATTGGGATTACGGAGACATGGCTCCAGGGTGACCAAGGCTGGTAACTCAACATCCAGGGGTATTCAATATTCAGGAAGGTTAGACAGAAAGGAAAAGGAGGTGGGGTAGTGTTGCTGGTTAAAGAGGAGATTAACACAATAGTAAGAAGGACCTTAGCTTGGATGATGTGGAATCATCGGTCATTGGCAAAATACTGGATGTCTCGAACTACATCCTGAAGGGAGGAAGATGCCTGTGCATGGATTTTTTTAACGTGTGGTGGCCGTTGCACACCAGCCACCACACGGGCTTGACAGAGCTAGGTCTTGGTCCAGTGGCAAGGATTAACCAGGACGAATGGAGACCAGCTCTGCTGCATGGACCTAGTGCGCAAACATAGAAACATAGAAACATAGAAAATAGGTGCAGGAGTAGGCCATTCGGCCCTTCTAGTCTGCACCGCCATTCAATGAGTTCATGGCTGAACATTCAACTTCATACCCCATTCCTGCTTTCTCGCCATACCCCTTGATCCCCCTAGTAGTAAAGACCTCATCTAACTCCTTTTTGAATATATTTAGTGAATTGGCCTCAACAACTTTCTGTGGTAGAGAATTCCACAGGTTCACCACTCTGTGGGTGAAGAAGTTCCTCTGCATCTCGGTCCTAAATGGCTTACCCCTTATCCTTAGACTGTGACCTCTGGTTCTGGACTTCCCCAACATTGGGAACATTCTTCCTGCATCTAACCTGTCTAACCCCGTCAGAATTTTAAATGTTTCTATGAGGTCCCCTCTCATTCTTCTGAACTCCAGTGAATACAAGCCCAGTTGATCCGGTCTTTCTTGATAGGTCAGTCCCGCCATCCCGGGAATCAGTCTGGTGAACCTTCGCTGCACTCCCTCAATAGCAGGAATGTCCTTCCTCAGGTTAGGAGACCAAAACTGTACACAATACTCCAGGTGTGGCCTCACCAATGCCCTGTACAACTGTAGCAACACCTCCCTGCCCCTGTACTCAAATCCCCTTGCTATTAAGGCCAACATGCCATTTGCTTTCTTAACCGCCTGCTGCACCTGCATGCCAACCTTCAATGACTGATGTACCATGACACCCAGGTCTCGCTGCACCTCCCCTTTTCCTAATCTGTCACCATTCAGATAATAGTCTGTCTCTCTGTTTTTACCACATCAACTGGTTCTCCCTTGTCCACTTTACTGGAAACATCCTCAAATAATTCCAGAAGATTTGTCAAGCATGATTTCCCTTTCACAAATCCATGCTGACTTGGACCTATCATGTCACCTCTTTCCAAATGCACTGCTATGACATCCTTAATAATTGATTCCATCATTTTACCCACTACCGATGTCAGGCTGTTTTCTCTCTACCTCCTTTTTTAAAAAGTGGGGTTACATTGGCCACCCTCCACTCTATAGAAACTGATCCAGAGTCAATGGAATGTTGGAAAATGACTGTCAACGCATCCACTATTTCCAAGGCCACCTCCTTCAGTACTCTGGGATGCAGTCCATCAGGCCCTGGGGATTTATCGGCCTTCAATCCCATCAATTTCCCCAACACAATTTCCCAACTAATAAGGATTTCCCTCAGTTCCTCCTCCTTGCTAGACCCCCCGACCCCTTTTATAACCACATATCAGTGTGGGCTGGCCCATGCTGCCCCTGGGCCCCTAACTCACACCTCTCCTGGGCCCCAATCACGTCCCTCGCCGCTCCTTCGCCCCGACCTCACTGCTGCTGCTGCACCGACCTACTTTCCAATCATCAACCTGGACCTTGATGACGTACGTCACTCTTTGCTGCCTTCGCAGCTTGCGTTGCTCCCTGAAGTTGCATGCCTCTATGCTGCTCCCTGAGCCGCACGCTGCTCCTTTTATGGCCCTGACCTGCCATAACATACCCCAATCTTCCAATATAACACGGACAGGGTATCCGGTCATTTATCACATTGCTGTTTTTGGGAGCTTGCTGTATTCAAATTGGCTGCCGCGTTTCCCACATAACAACAGTGACTACACTCCAAAAGTACTTCATTGGCTGTAAAGCATTTGAGACGTTTGGTGGACATGAAAGGCGCTATATCAATGCAAGTCTTTCTTTATTAATACAAAAGCAAAATACTGCAGATATTGAAATCTGAAATAATAACAAACTGTTGGAAATCTCAGCAGGTCAGGCAACATCTGAGAGGAAGCTTGCAGGAAACATAAAAACTGACTGCAAAAGCTTCTATTGATGTGTGAAGAGAAAAAGATTATTGAAAAGAAACATAAATTGCTTCCAGTCAGAATCAGGTGAATTCATAATGGGGAACAAAGAAATGGCAAGCCAATTGAACAAATACTTTGGTTCTGTCTTCACTAAGGAAGACACAAATAACCTTTCAGAAATATTAGGGGCCCGAGGGTCTAGCGAGAAGGGGGAACTGAAGGAAATCCTTATTAGTCAGGAGATTGTGTTACACAAATTTATGGGATTGAAGGCCGATAAATCCCCAGGGCCTGATAGTCTGCATCCAAGAGTACTTAAGGAAATGGCCCTAGAAATAGTGGATGCATTGGTGGTCATTTTCCATCATTCTATCGATTCTGGATCAGTTCCTATGGATTTAAGGGTAGCGAGTGCAATACCACTTTTTTAAAAAAGGGAGAGAGAAAACAGGGAATTATAGACCGGTTAGCCTGACATCAGTAGTGGGGAAAATGTTGGAATCAATTATTAAAGATGTAACAGCAGCACATTTGGAAAGCAGTGACAGGTTTGGTCCAAGTCAGCATGGATTTATGAAAGGGAAATCATGCTTGACAAATCTTCTTGAATTTTTTGAGGATGTAACTAGTAGAGTGGACAAGGGAGAACCAGTGGCTGTGGTGCATTTGGACTTTCAAAAGACTTTTGATAATGTCCCACAAAAGAGATTAGTGTGCAAAATTAAAGCACATGGTATTGGGGGTAATGTATTGACGTGGATAGAGAACTGGTTGGCAGACAGGAAGCAAAGAGTAGGCATAAATGGGTCCTTTTCAGAATGGCAGGTAGTGACTAGTGGGGTACCGCAAGGTTCAGTGCTGGGACCTCAGCTATTTACAATATACATTAATGATTTAGATGAAGGAATTGAATGTAATCTCTCCAAGTTTGCAGATGACACTAAGCTGGGTGGCAGTGTGAGCTGTGAGGAGGATGCTAAGATGCTGCAGGGTGGCTTGGACAGGTTGCATGAGTGGGCAAATGCATGGCAGATGCAGTATGATGTAGATAAATGTGAGGTTATCCACTTTGGTGGCAAAAACATGAAGGCAGAATATTATCTGAATAGTAACAGATTTGGAAAAGAGGAGGTGCATCGAGATCTGGGTGTCATGGTATATCAGTCATTGAAAGTTGGCATGCAGGTACAGCAGGCAGTGAAGGAGGCAAATGGCATGTTGGCCTTCATAGCGAGAGGATTTAAGTATAGCAGTGAGGTCTTACTGCAGTTGTACAGGGCCTTGGTGAGGCCACACCTTGAATATTGTGTAGTTTTGGTCTCCTAATCTGAGGATGGACATTCTTGCTACTGTTGAGGGAGTGCAGCGAAGGTTCACCAGACTGATTCCTGGGATGGCAGGGCTGACATATGAAGAAAGACTGGATCGACTAGGCTTATATTCACTGCAATTTAGAAGAATGAGAGGGGATCTCATGGAAACATATAAAATTCTGACGGGATTGGACAGGTTAGATGCAGGAAGAATGTTCCGGATGTTCGGGAAGTCCAGAACCAGGGGTCACAGTCTAAGGATAAGGGGTAAGCCAATTAAGACTGAGATGAGGAGAAACTTCTTCACTCAGAGAATTGTGAACCTGTGGAATTCTCGACCACAGAAAGTTGTTCAGGCCAGTTCGTTAGATATATTCAAAAGGGGGTTAGATGTGGCCCTTACAGCTAAAGGGATCAAGGGGTATGGGGAGAAAGCATTAAATGGTGGTGCAGGCTCGAAGAGCCGAATGGCCTACTCCTGCACATATTTTCTATGTTTCTGTGAGCGAGCAAAAATCTGGCAGTTGGACTATAATGTGGTAAAATGTCAGCTTATCCCCTTTGGTAGGAAAAAGAAAAAACAAAATTATTATTTAAATGAGGACTATTGCAAAATGCTGTTGTACAGATGGATCTGGGGGTTCTTATACCTGAAACTCAAAAAGTTAGCATGCAAGTACAGCAAGTAATCAGGAAGGCAAATGGAATGCTGGCCTTTATTGCAAGGAGGATGGAGTATGAAAGTAGGGAAGTCCTGCTACACCTGTACAGGGCATTGGTAAGACCACACCTGGAGTACTGCGCACAGTTTTGGTCTGGACTTGTCTCTATTCCCGTGCCGAGGGGATTGCTACATCAGACGGGAGGGGCAACATTTAGGGACACTGATTCCCCACCAATTCCCATTCCCTTTCTTTCTGGTGGATAATGGAGGGGCCACTGTGTGTAATGTGCAAGTCAGTAAGAATCATCAGCAAGCTCTTTCTAATTGGACATTTTATTCAGTAGAAACTTTCACACACTATTGCAGATTTTGTACCAAAAATCAATTTAGGATTAAAGTAAAAGTTCATAATTTTATTGCAAACTAACTTTCTGTTGAGAGTTGCTGAATTAAGGGGAAAGATAACACACAGCGTTTCTTAAATGGACACTGCAGCCCCGAGAACACAATCAGCAATATATCCAGAATATTAAAGTCCAGCCCAGTTATAGGGTTATTAACATCAGCAGAAACAAACCCCAACTGTCAGAATGAACATGATTCAGTCGGGATGTGATTAACAGCAGCGATAACAGCAGATTCCAACCCCTGCAGTCACTTGTGAACTCGCTGGTGTCTCAGCAGGTGGGATGACCGAGTGAATCGCTTCCCACACTCTGAGCAGGTGAATGGCCTCTCCCCAGTGTGAACTCGCTGGTGTGTCAGCAGGTGGGATGACCGAGTGAATCGCTTCCCACACTCAGAGCAGGTGAATGGCCTCTCCCCAGTGTGAACTCGCTGGTGTTTCACCAGGTTGGATGAACAAGTGAATCCCTTCCCACACTCAGAGCAGGTGAATGGCCTCTCCCCAGTGTGAACTCGCTGGTGTGTCAGCAGGGTGGATGACCGAGTGAATCGCTTCCCACACTCAGAGCAGGTGAATGACCTCTCTCCAGTGTGAACTCGCTGGTGCGTCAGCCGGTTGGATGACTGAGTAAATCCCTTCCCACACTCAGAGCAGGTGAACGGCCTCTCCCCAGTGTGAACTCGCTCGTGTTTCAGGAGGTCAGATGACCGAGTGAATCCCTTCCCACACTCAGAGCAGGTGAATGGCCTCTCCCCGGTGTGAACTCGCTGGTGTATCAGCAGTGTGGATGAAGTAACGAATCCCATCCCACACTCTGAGCACATGAACGGCCTCTCCCCAGTGTGAACTCGCTGGTGTGTCAGCAGGTGGGATGAACAAGTGAATCCCTTCCCACACTCAGAGCAGGTAAATGGCCTCTCCCCAGTGTGAACTCGTTGGTGTTTCAGCAGTTGGGATGAACAAGTGAATCCCTTCCCACACTCAGAGCACGTGAATGGCCTCTGCCCAGTGTGAACTCGCTGGTGTATCCGCAGGTGGGATGACTGAGTAAATCCCTTCCCACACTCAGAGCAGGTGAACGGTCTCTCCCCGGAGTGAACTCGCCGGTGAGCTACAAGTTGGGATGACCCAGTGAATCCCTTCCCACACTCGGAGCAGGTGAACGGCCTCTCCCCAGTGTGACTGCGTCGATGAATTTCCAGCGTCGAAGGTGATCTGAATACCTTCCCACAGTCACCACATTTCCACGGTTTCTCCATGGTGCGGGTATCCTTGTGACTCTCCATGGTTGGACGATGGGTTGAAGCCTCGCCCATACACACAACACGTTTACAGTTTCTTCGCGCTTTGAATGGTGCGATGTTTTTTCAGGCTGTGTAACTCTTTCCACAGGCAGTGCACTAGAACACTCTCACTCGGGTGTGTGTGTGTCTCGGTGCTTTTCCAGTCACACTGATGTTTGAAATCTTTCCCAACAGACAGAACAGGCAAACATTTCTCCTTCCACTTTCAAAGGCCGATGATATTCAGGTCCTGATGAATCGATTGACTCCGTCAGATCTTGACGTGATGTTTGGTTTGTGTTTTCTGTCTGAAAATCTCCGCTTCTAATATTCTGTGAAAGGAGATAATAAAACTCATCGCTGTCAGTACAAGACAAAAATTCAGGATACACACATCTAGTTTCCATGGAACATTCTTTCCTCTCTTGTTCTTCCAAAGCTGTAAATCCCTGTCCCACACATTGTCCCTCCTGTTGTGCTGAAATCCAAACCATCGCACATTTCTAGACTGTTTCTCCTCCACTCCCAGTTTTCACCACCAATTCTGGCTGGGTTCAGTTCTACACTCACTGGTTCCCCTCCCTCTCCACCCCTGAAGGTGCTGACTATGGCTAGGCCCAGTTCCACATTCACTGGTTTCCCTCCCTCTCTTCCCCTAAAAGTGCTGACTCTGGCTTTGAGGAACAGGGTGAATGAAGGGGAACCAGTGGACGTGGTGTATTTGGACTTCCAGAAGGTAATTGATAAGGTGCCACATAAAAGGTTACCGCACAAGATAAAAGTTCACGGGGTTGGGGGTAATATATACGCATGGATAGAGGATTGGTTAACGAACAGAAAACAGAGAGTCGGGATAAATTCTCGGGTTGGCAATCAGTAACTAGTGGGGTGTTGCAGGAATCAGTGTTGGGCGCCCATCTATTTAAAATCTAGATTAATGAATT